>NC_143012.1:130188200-130357465 GCF_055824585.1 Amblyomma mixtum
GATGGATGGATGGATGGATGGATGGATGGATGGATGGATGGATGGATGGATGGATGGATGGATGGATGGATGGATGGATGGATGGATGGATGGATGGATGGATGGATGGATGGATGGATGGATGGATGGATGGATGGATGGATGGATGGATGGATGGATGGATGGATGGATGGATGGATGGATGGATGGATGGATGGATGGATGGATGGATGGATGGATGGATGGATGGATGGATGGATGGATGGATGGATGGATGGATGGATGGATGGATGGATGGATGGATGGATGGATGGATGGATGGATGGATGGATGGATGGATGGATGGATGGATGGATGGATGGATGGATGGATGGATGGATGGATGGATGGATGGATGGATGGATGGATGGATGGATGGATGGATGGATGGATGGATGGATGGATGGATGGATGGATGGATGGATGGATGGATGGATGGATGGATGGATGGATGGATGGATGGATGGATGGATGGATGGATGGATGGATGGATGGATGGATGGATGGATGGATGGATGGATGGATGGATGGATGGATGGATGGATGGATGGATGGATGGATGGATGGATGGATGGATGGATGGATGGATGGATGGATGGATGGATGGATGGATGGATGGATGGATGGATGGATGGATGGATGGATGGATGGATGGATGGATGGATGGATGGATGGATGGATGGATGGATGGATGGATGGATGGATGGATGGATGGATGGATGGATGGATGGATGGATGGATGGATGGATGGATGGATGGATGGATGGATGGATGGATGGATGGATGGATGGATGGATGGATGGATGGATGGATGGATGGATGGATGGATGGATGGATGGATGGATGGATGGATGGATGGATGGATGGATGGATGGATGGATGGATGGATGGATGGATGGATGGATGGATGGATGGATGGATGGATGGATGGATGGATGGATGGATGGATGGATGGATGGATGGATGGATGGATGGATGGATGGATGGATGGATGGATGGATGGATGGATGGATGGATGGATGGATGGATGGATGGATGGATGGATGGATGGATGGATGGATGGATGGATGGATGGATGGATGGATGGATGGATGGATGGATGGATGGATGGATGGATGGATGGATGGATGGATGGATGGATGGATGGATGGATGGATGGATGGATGGATGGATGGATGGATGGATGGATGGATGGATGGATGGATGGATGGATGGATGGATGGATGGATGGATGGATGGATGGATGGATGGATGGATGGATGGATGGATGGATGGATGGATGGATGGATGGATGGATGGATGGATGGATGGATGGATGGATGGATGGATGGATGGATGGATGGATGGATGGATGGATGGATGGATGGATGGATGGATGGATGGATGGATGGATGGATGGATGGATGGATGGATGGATGGATGGATGGATGGATGGATGGATGGATGGATGGATGGATGGATGGATGGATGGATGGATGGATGGATGGATGGATGGATGGATGGATGGATGGATGGATGGATGGATGGATGGATGGATGGATGGATGGATGGATGGATGGATGGATGGATGGATGGATGGATGGATGGATGGATGGATGGATGGATGGATGGATGGATGGATGGATGGATGGATGGATGGATGGATGGATGGATGGATGGATGGATGGATGGATGGATGGATGGATGGATGGATGGATGGATGGATGGATGGATGGATGGATGGATGGATGGATGGATGGATGGATGGATGGATGGATGGATGGATGGATGGATGGATGGATGGATGGATGGATGGATGGATGGATGGATGGATGGATGGATGGATGGATGGATGGATGGATGGATGGATGGATGGATGGATGGATGGATGGATGGATGGATGGATGGATGGATGGATGGATGGATGGATGGATGGATGGATGGATGGATGGATGGATGGATGGATGGATGGATGGATGGATGGATGGATGGATGGATGGATGGATGGATGGATGGATGGATGGATGGATGGATGGATGGATGGATGGATGGATGGATGGATGGATGGATGGATGGATGGATGGATGGATGGATGGATGGATGGATGGATGGATGGATGGATGGATGGATGGATGGATGGATGGATGGATGGATGGATGGATGGATGGATGGATGGATGGATGGATGGATGGATGGATGGATGGATGGATGGATGGATGGATGGATGGATGGATGGATGGATGGATGGATGGATGGATGGATGGATGGATGGATGGATGGATGGATGGATGGATGGATGGATGGATGGATGGATGGATGGATGGATGGATGGATGGATGGATGGATGGATGGATGGATGGATGGATGGATGGATGGATGGATGGATGGATGGATGGATGGATGGATGGATGGATGGATGGATGGATGGATGGATGGATGGATGGATGGATGGATGGATGGATGGATGGATGGATGGATGGATGGATGGATGGTATTTATTTGAGTGTGCCTCAACAGCGCACACAAGGTCAGATACATCAAAATGACCACTTAAAAAAATTCAAAATCAGGCATGAAAACAACAATTAGGCAAATAGGTCCATGTCTATAAACGTTTTGTTATACAGGATTTGTAAACGAGTCATTGGACAGACGGCGTGCAAATCGGGATAAAATGTGTCGAAACATTTTGCGGCTTTTGCATGCGGCACATGAAAATTCAGCGACATCAGTAAGGTCCCACAGTTAATGAAACCGCACACGACTTTTTGCAGAAACTGCATGTCACGTATGCGTCGCCTGTCGCTAAGGGTACACATATTGAGGTCTGCCAAGAGAGAATCATAGTCGTAGAAACGACGGCGACCGATATATCTACCATAATAGATGCGTATGAACTTACGCTGGACATTTTCAATTTTCGTGCAATGGGCGACAGATACGCCATTCCAGGCTACTGACGCAAACTCAAGACGCGGTCTCACAAGTGCACAGTATAGAGTGCGTAGACATTCGTGCCGTCAAAATTTTTTTGTTAGTCTGGAGATAAGACCAATATGCTTCAATGCGCGTAAACCAATTGAATTTACATGTAGTCTAAAATCAAGCCTTGAATCAACAACACCAAGGTCTCGTACATGGGCCACACGAGAAATTTGACCCGCCAAAAGTGTGTAATCAAACGTAACTGTGTCGCGTTTCCTAGTTAGAGACAGGACGGAAGTCTTCTTAATATTCAATTTTAAGCGATTCATCAAACACCCATTCTCAACGTTATTAATGTCAGCTTGCAATTGGCGGCAGTCCTCAATATCTCCAATATTACGGAATAATTTGAAATCATCTGCGAACAGCAAAATTCTCAAGGTCTTGACATGTAATGGCAAATCATTAACAAACACTAAAAACAACCGCGGTCCTAAGTTGGAGCCTTGAGGCACTCCCGAAGATGATAGAAATTCGTTGGACACACAGCCGGAAAATCGGACCATGTTACGGCGGCTGCTAAGGTAGCTTTTGAGCAATCTGCAGTAAAAGGGGCAAAGTCCGTATCTTTCCATCTCCATCAGAAGTACCTCATGGGAAACCATATCGAAAGCTTTAGTCATGTCAAAGTAGATTGCATCTAGCTGACCACGATTAAATACATGGGGCCCCAGTATTTTATTATTTATTTATTTATTGAATACTGCGGACATGCTGTATGTCCAAGCAGGAGAGGGAAATACATACAGGAGGGAAAAGCAAAACAGGTGCGATAGTAACGAACGATATAAATACAACAAAACAAGCAACGCAAAAGTACAATTGAGAACGCGGTTACAGCACAGCTACTAAACCAGCAGTGAAAATCAGGAATGATTACAAAACAACGGAGAGTTCTCCGGTAGAGCATTCCATTGAGAAACTGTTCTCGGAAAAAAAGAAAACTTGTAGGCATCTGTGCGTGCAAAAATAGGTTTCAGGCTAAGGGCATGCTTATGGCGCGAGGCTCGTGTGGAATCATTAACGATGTAATTTTCAGGTCGGATACCAAGTCGAGAAAAGTATAATGAATGAAGGAAGTTGAGACGGGCTTTCTTCCTTCTATCTGCCAGTGGTTCTAAGTCTGCGAGTTTCAACATGGCGGAAGGAGAGTCTAGGCGCCTGTAACGGTTGTAAATGAATCGTGCCGCAAGACGTTGCATTCTTTCTAGTTTTTGGATGTCATCTACCGTGTAGGGGTCCCATACAATGCAGACATATTCGAGACTGGGCCTTAGAATAGATTTATATGCTTTCAGTCTTAGGGCACTAGGGCAACCGCTCATCCGAAGCTTCAGAAATCCTAGCTTTTTGCGGGTGGAGGAGCATATATTTTCGATGTGTTTCGTCCATTTGAGCCGTGACGTTATTGTGACACCTAGATACTTATATTCTTTTACAGCTCTGATTGCAATGTTATTAATGTTGTATAAAAAATTATGTTGCGTGGTCTTTTTACAGATGCAAAGAGAAACTGTTTTGTCAAAGTTAATAACCATTTCCCATTCATTACACCATTTAGCTAAATATTGTAGATTTGCATTCAAAGTAAGCTGGTCAGACACAGATTTGATAGACTTAAATATAATACAATCATCCTCAAACAGCTTTACGGACACAGAGGGATCGAGAGCTTCTGGGAGATCGTTTATATAGATATTGAATAGTACTGGACCCAGAACCGATCCCTGAGGCACACCTGAGTAAACCTCTAAGAATCGAGAGGTGGCTCCATCGATGTCGACAAACTGCTTTCGCTTTGATAAGTATGATGTGACCCAATTTATTATTTGATCCGGAATGCCTAATAATTTCATTTTTATTACTAGTTTATGATGAGGTACTCTATCGAAAGCTTTAGAATAATCTAAAAAAATCATGTCGACCTGACCACCGCAATCAAGCACTTTAGCAAGTTCATCTACAGTGACCACTAGCTGTGTTGTAGTTGAGAATCCTCTACGGAAGCCATGTTGCGCTTTGGTCATTATTCCCGTGTGGTCTAAATAATTATTGAGGTATTTGGTGAGTACGTGTTCTAGCACTTTGCAGGAGGTGGAAATCAATGAAATAGGGCGGTAATTACCAACTTGTAGGTAATTACCGCCCTACAAGTTGGTAATTACCGCCCTATTTCATAATCAAGAAAGCTACATAAATTCGTTTCCACAGATCGACCTTTCAAAAAACGGTGCTGCAGAATTGAGATCTGTTTGAAGTATGAGCCCATGCGTTCGTACATAATCATTTCAAAAACTTTCGCAAAAGAACAAATTAGTGACACAGATCGAAAGTTGTTTACATCACAAGCATCGCCAGACTTGAATACACGAATAACTACTGACAACTTCCAATTACAAGGAAAAACACCAGTTCGCAACGATAAGTTGAACAAATGCGCCAAAACTGGGTCAAAAATGTCAGCGCATCCTTTGATTATGAAGCTGGGAATTTCATCAATTCCTGTTGAAAGTTTTGGCTTAAGTTTCTTAATCGCCGAAAGAACCTCATGCTCGGTGACAATATCATAAACTAAACAGTCAGCGCTGTCTTCAAGAGTGATAATAGCAGTTGTGTTATCATGGCGCACAAAACAAGAGCTGAAATGATCAGCAAAAGCTTGGCACACATCTTGAGGTTTAAAACAGATGCCATCGAACGTGTTTATCACAGCAGCACTAACCTTATCATTTATTTGCTTGCGCACAAAATCCCCAAAACTGCTTGGTTCCTTTTTAAAGTTCCGCTCAAGAAGTTTGTGATACTCGGCTTCATCACGTGCAATCAGTTTTTTCACAATTTTTCTGCACAATGAATATCTTTGGTACCGATATTCACTTTCTGATTTCACGTAGAGTTTGTGATGCTTCTGCTTTTTCTTCAAGCAATGTCTCAAATCATGCGAAAACCAGCAAGGAAATCTACACTTCTTCGATTTACGGCGAGGTATACATTTTTTCATTATACCTTGTACAATTGATGTAAGTAGCTCAACGCCTGTGTTCACATCCTCAATCTCAAGCCATTCTGACCATTCGTAGGCCAGAAGATCATTGTACAGCCTAAGGTAATTGACATACGCGTATCATACGCCCCCACTTAGTGTTGTGCGCTGCGGAGAAGCTTGAAGGGCGTCCGGATTTTAATCGGCGATTACTTCACTATTTCAAGTGAAGTAAGTGAAATCAAAAGACTTCGCATGCTTTACCCCCAAGCTTCACACATTCGACCCTCTTCAGCTCGTTGATTTCTAAAACCTATGCAGTTTCCCTTCAACCAGAGGGGGTGCAACTTCCTCTAGCTCCCACGAATTACACAGGCTGGCACAAATCTTCCTTTAGTTACGTTCCCAGAGGTTGGCGTACGCAGCGGCCATTTAGGGGCGGGAGTTGTTTAGGGTGGCTCAGAAAACTTCGGCCTTGGAAGGGTGGGTCGCACGGTGTACGCGACCTGTCTTTACCGGCGCTTTTTGTTTTTCGTCCAGCTTGCCGTTGTTGCTGTAGCTGGAGCGCTAGATGCGAACGGTGCTTGTTTACCACAGCGCTAAGAAATTGCACGAAGGACAGGCGACTCATTTGGAATGATTTTTTATTGAAACCTTGCACGTTAATTTCTTCGTGTGTGTGTGAAAAGAAACACATTTTTTCTGTACACAAAAGCTTTGCTTTATCACGAGAAATACAAGAAAAATGCAATATACAATATACGTATGGTTACAGTATATTCTTCAATTTGCAGCAGCTCTCCTTGGTGACACTGTGGTATTGCATACAATCCAATGCCCAAGCATAAATTTCTTGGCAATCATGCTGCACTGGCTGGGACAGGATTTTCATCGTACTCCTGTTGGCGTGAAATTAAGTATCACTGATGCGCATGCTCACTGCGCAGATTCCGTGACAAGGAAGCATTCCAGTAAAATAAAGCAAAATGTATGCATTTTCATTCAGCTACTTTTGGGTGTTCTACCCGAGTGAATTTCTCCAGCAACACACATGAAGGCCCACAGCCTCCCACGACGTATCGGCTCTTCTGCGTGTCAGATTTGATTACTGTGTCGCACTGGCCCCACGAAGGTCGCAAGCACAAAGGTAGTCGTCGACTGTAGCAAGCTGACGCGCAATAGGATTCACGGTGGCAGATCGTCGACGCAGGCCACGAAACAGAGGTCACGACAGAGGTTCCGAAGGCCCCGAGCACGAAGCCAAACACTGTCGACGCTGTTGCTGCGCTGAAATGAACAGACACAGCGCCAAAGTCACCGACGCCGCAGCCGGCGGTAGCGGCCGAGGCTAGGCCGCCAACATGGTGGCCGTGGCCGACGGGCTATGTAGTGATTTGGAGCAGGAAATCTATTATAGCAAAAATAAACGCTTCATCAAGCATGAAATGAGGTTTATTGAGATAACGTTGCCTAATCTTGGATGTAAATGCCTGTGTTTTCTCCTTGAAGCGCAATGTTTCGAAGTAAACCGCGCCGCTGACATCAGCGGATGAGCGGACTTTCCAGGATAGGCGACCTCATGCATTCAAGAACGCAAATACTTATAGGTACCCATGCACGTGTGGTAAAATTAGTGCAGTGGTGTCGAAATGAACACTTTCGTGATTTCAACAAAAGGGTCAGCGTCGCTGCTCTCACAGACTTCCTCTATCAAGACTTCCTCTTTCACTCGATTGCTTTCGCGTCGAGGAATACGCGGCGGCTGCATATATCTCCAGTCGGGCGTCGCGCCTCCACTACACCTTCTGCCCCAAGAACTCCGTCGCAAAAAACACGTCGCATGTATCCCGGACTTAAAGGCCGACCCACACAGAGCGATTTTCATGCGAAACTCTGGCGAGCGACCACCGCCCGGGGGCGGATTTTCACCTTCGTTCAAGCCGAGTTCAGCCACTCGCCGAAACCGTTCAATGCGGGCTATCCGCGCGCACCAATGAGGACGCGCCGCCTCTACATGCCGCTCAGCATTTGGGCAATATGGCGGCGAAGCAATGCCTCACGCTTCACCACTAGTTCGTCGTTGCCGCTACACTGTGCCTCACGTTCAGGCGAATGAAAGGCGTACAGAGCTATCGCTTTCTCTGAAGATGCCCGCCGTAAAAAAAATTATAGCAGCGAAACAAGCCAAACTTTCAGATTGCCATTTCTAATGCGTTCGACATTCTAGACATTCCTAGTGCCTCCTCTATCTGAGAATACCGGGTTTCAGCTCGCGATAAGACACGCGAAGCGTACATCACTGGTCTCCAACTCTTCTAATGTATACCTGGACGGGGGCAGCACAGAAGGACGCGTCGGTCGACACTTTATTTGGCTTCTGCGTGTCAAGCAAGGGGACGAAGGAAAGAATTGCGCACAATTTTTTTTTTCGTTCCCTTTCATGCGCGTCTGTCCACTGAAATCATTTGTCCTTTTTCCCCATGGAGCGTAGTGTCTGTGTCTTTTAAGAATGGCATGGAAAAACTTTTCAAAATAGTTGACTGCTCCTAGGAGTCCTTGCAACCCCTGCTTGCATGTAGGTGTGGACATACTGGCTACGCATAGCACCAAGTCCAGATCTGGACGTATTCCTTCCTTAGAGATAGCATCACCAAGGAACTTTATCTTGTCAGCGGCCACTGCACACTTTGTCCAGGTCGAGAGTAAAGCCAGAATTCCCAATTCCTCCGAGCGCCGCCTTCAGCCGAGCGTCATGCTCCTCCCTGGTTGCTCCTCACACTGAGACGTCATCTGTGAAGAACCGCACCCCCGAGAGGTTGGGCAGGGCATCACTCGTGGCTTTCTGGAAAACCTCCGGCGCCAATTGGAAGCGTCTATACCTGCAAAACAGTGTGCTGAACGTGCAAATGCAGGACGTACAGCCGTCGAGCGTATCATCTGCTAAAAGCGTCTATTGGCGTCCCGTTCACTAAAACACCTGGCTTTTGCCAGCTTCACCTCGGAGTCCCCGCTTCGGTGCAGCTCGTAGTGCTCCATTCGGACGCAGTTAAAAAGATGCTCGGAATGGCCGGTTGGTCTGATCGTATGCTGGGCACTTCACGTCTTCGTCCACTCGTCCGGCGACACGTTGCCGGTTGGGGCAGCCACTCCAAACTTGACCGAAGAAACTGATTTATTGAAGACTGGAGCAAAATACAAACACTTAGAGAAAAAGCGGTTTAAAAGAAGGGCTGTAGAAAAGGCTGTTTAAAAGAAGGGCTGTATAAAAGCGGCCGAGACTGAGACTCGGCGCGCTCGTGCCGCTATTTGTTTGCAGCGGTTTTTATCCCCTCGATAATTGGGCGGAGCTTTATTAAACCTGCTCTCGCCCAATTCCAACCAATACTGCTGAAATGTCACTGTACATAAAAGTGGGCGGAGCCCAGTGCTCGCCAGAGCCCGACTCTGCGGGACCGCGCACTTTTCCTAAAACATTCGCACTTTCCGAGACGCCGGTGGTTTCAGAAGGCGCCGACCTTATTGTCCCCCACCCCCACTTGACAGCTCATCTCTCTTCAATGTGAGACGGCCGCCGACCCTCTGCAGCCCTGACAAGGCTGTTCGCGGTATGCTCCCCGTTTCCCGCGGCCTTGGAGAGCGTCCGAGGCGCGCGATGCGCTGTCACCATTCCTAACCCCTCCAGACGGACACGGTAGGGGGAAATTAGCTGCTGGCGCCGTGGGCTTCTATCTTGACAGACACCCTCACTGACGCGCCGCGAGTCCGAACACTCATTTAATCCCCCATCTTTCTTAGTTATGCAGGCGCTCCTTCACTGTGTGTGGTCCTACCGTCATCGAGGGCAGAGCTATCGGCCGCATGCCGTCTTTCAAGCTGTTTCTGTATTTGCACCTCATATATCCTAGGCCAGGAAACAGAGGAAAACTCTTGAGGCTTCCGCTGCTTGTCATTCTCCTCTTCCGACACTCAATGAATCTGCGCTATGAAGCCGAATCTCTCGCATGCCTCAAGGCCGAGCAATGCCGCACACCAGCTGTTCAGGTTTCGCACCCAGACAAGCGCCAGTACTGTGCATAGTTCCAACGTACTGCGCCTCCCTAACCTGAAAAAACATTTGTGCTGGGACACGACGGTGCCTTTCGCTTGAATCTCCGATATGTAGACAGCGGCACAAGTTCCCCTGGGCTCCCGTTTCGACACGCACTGTATCTTTGTCAACTTTAACAGGAATGATCCAATCAGTTTTTCTGCCGGCGCCTGCTATGTGCTAATATTTGAAAATTATCTACCGTCTCTTCTGTTGTAGTGCACTCCACTTACTGAACACTTCTCATAGCTTTTCAGCACGCGGCGAAGTGGTTCGGTTTTCGGCACACCGCACACTTCTTTTCCCATGCCGGGCATTTTCTCGGCTGTTGCCGCAGTGTTGCCCCGAGCCGCCTCGTAAAACATTCCTTCTGCTGCGTGCACCACCTTCGCCGTCTCCACCTGCTCCCAGACTCGCGCCCGACTTGTCCGGCCTCAGCCGCTTTCCACATGTCGGTATAGCGTTTCCCAGTGCTAGCTCCTTCTCGCGCAACAGTCTCTTGCGCAACGTCTTGTCCTGTGTGCCACAAACCAGCTGGTCGCGCACCACGGAGTCTTTCAGAGATCAGCACGGTTGCACGACTGTGCCTGTAGTTGCAGGTCCCTCAACAACTGTTGAAATGGCTCACCGTCGGGCTGGAGTCGCATGCGGTAGGCGTTTCTCTCCAATATTTCTTGCTGTTGAGGGGCGCGCAGTACGCCTCGAACGTGTGCACCAGCGCGCCAGCGCAGCTCGGAGGACAGTTCGCTGTCCTCCGAGCTCTGTCCGTTCGAGCGCTGTCCAGCGTAGTCCTCCGCTTGGGCAGGCGAGTCGAAAAGTGTCCAAGTCGTCAATGGCCTCGTGGCCGGCCTCGTTTAGAAAAACCTATAGGTTTAGCCAGCAGTTGTTTCCAACGTCACAAACCGCGGGACGATCACACAGATAAGCGAGTTTGGTCTATAAAGGGATGACGAAGAATAATTCGCCCCTTTGTCGCCATGCAGCAAATGATGGCTGAATTATCAATGCTTTTCAGCATTTTACTAAGTATATAATATCATGCCGCTTCTAGCAACACTACAATGCATCCCAGCTGACGGCGGCAGCCTGTTTTTCTCCTATGTTGTGCAGTACGACGACGGCACGCCGGTGTTCTGCCGCGCAGGTGCTGGCCGCGCGAAGTTAACTTCGCTCCATATCGGTAGGCCTTAAGGAGCTCGCGACACACGCCGAGGACGCGCGCTGCTTGCTAAGGCGCCGCAGCCAATGACCGCGTGCTTTAAAATTTCAAAACGTGTTGGAGGACAGAGAGACCCGAGAGAGTTTTTCGTCTTTCATGGTCTTCTCGTCCTCTACGCACACCAAATGCGGCCAGGTTCATCGAATTAGCCGGCGCTTTCCTCTCCCTGTTTAATCGGGCAGGTGAAACTGCGTATACCTCCCAGCGGCCACGAATCACAGACGGTAGCTCCTCCCTCAGTTACGTTAATAGCCTGTGGTGTCCGAGTTATCTCCATGACAACGGACGACCGAAACACGCCGGCGCGGCGGGTGTTCGCATTGTATTCCTTCACTCGTGGACTGGTCTAAATTCGGGCCCGCTAGGGGGAGGTGGGCTGGTGTAGCGTTGTCCGCCTGCTGCGCACGCCACGCTTTACTTGGATTTTCGTACACCCTTTCTTTGCTGTTCTGGCATGTTTAAATTGGTTGCGCTGCTGGTCAACAATGGTAATTCTGCATCGCTGGGCAAATGTATGGAGAACAGAGAACATATATTTCGTGGCCTTATTCACACATATATCCTTCCCATTACTTTCAGTCTAAAAGAGGCGTTTCAAAAAATACACTATACATATACGTAACAACATTCCATACAATACAGCTAGTGTGTATCGACGCAGCAGACGTTTTGCTTTATCTGGGCATGTCAGCAGCAGACACGGCAACATGCTAAGCAATCCCTTTTGCTTTGCACTTCAGGTCTTTCTCGGAGCCCTGCTAGCGCCGCGTGAGTGGTATCAAGCGACACGTGCGAACCATGTTCAAGGATTCGATGCCGTATCAGCAGTACTGCTTTCCGACGGAGTCATCACTGAACCAGACCAACCTTGGCTATCAGCTTCCACACCTTTGACGACATCGGGGACGTCATGTCACGTGGCTCATCCATCGACTATAAATCTACCACCGGAGCTTTTCTTCGCCAGTGGGCATGTCAGCAGCAGACACGGCAACATGCTAAGCAATCCATTTTGCTTTGCACTTCAGGTCTTTCTCGGAGCCCTGCTAGCGCCGCGTGAGTGGTATCAAGCGACACGTGCGAACCATGTTCAAGGATTCGATGCCGTATCAGCAGTACTGCTTTCCGACGGAGTCATCACTGAACCAGACCAACCTTGGCTATCAGCTTCCACACCTTTGACGACATCGGGGACGTCATGTCACGTGGCTCATCCATCGACTATAAATCTACCACCGGAGCTTTTCTTCGCCAGTGGGCATGTCAGCAGCAGACACGGCAACATGCTAAGCAATCCCTTTTGCTTTGCACTTCAGGTTGGTAATCTCAAATATGAACATTGTTATCGAAGTGACGATCGTTTTTTAGTGCTGCTGCCCTGCCCACTGAGCGTTGAGTGCTTTCTGTCTTGTGTTATTACATTATCGAAAGATCTGTTGTCTTGTGGCGATATTGAAGCAAATCCTGGTCCAACTGAAAAAGAGATGCTATCGGAGTTACTAGCAGGCCAGGGTAAGATTACTTCAACAATGGAGGGCCTACAGGCATCACAGAACAAGATAGAAGACAAGCTTTCTTCTTTAACTGAGCGGATTGACGGTATTGAGAGACAGTTATCCGGCCTAAATGTCTTAGCCACGAAGGTGAAGGATATGGAATCTACCATATCAGAACTTCAGGGGCAGCTTACTTTAGTTAGAAACCAGATGGATGACCTAGAAAACAGAGGTAGAAGAAATAACCTTATCATTTACGGTATAGTGGAGGACAGCATTGAGTCTAACCAGGAACTGGAAGAGAAAGTAACAAACGGCGTTTTTCAGGAAAAGCTGGGTTTAACGGTAAGTGGCGTCGAAAGATGCCATAGAATGGGTAAAAAGGAAGCAAGCAAGGTGCGACCTGTCATTTTAAAACTCCTCGATTTCCGTGAAAAAATGTCCATATTACAATCATGTCATAAGCTCAAAGACTCCGGCATATCAATAGCTGAGGATTATTCAAAACGAGTTCGAGAAATACGTAAACAATTATGGAAAAGCTGTAAAGAAGAGAGAGACGAAGGAGCCAAAGCAAAGTTATTATTCGATAAACTAAGCGTTGATAACGTCCTATTTGGTTGGGACGAAGCGAAAGGTTCTCGCTTCATGCTTAAAAAGAAATCAAACTGACTTCTCACCAATAAACCTCGGACCCTGAAAATATTAAATGTTAATTGCAGGAGTGTTCTAAACAAGACTGCTGAGTCGGAGGCTCTTTTGCTTTTGCACGATCCAGAAATTGCGGTTTTGACTGAGACTTGGCTTAACGACACAGTATTTGACAGTGAGTTTGTACCCATTGGCTACAGTTCGTACAGAAAAGACCGTGATGGTAGAGGTGGAGGCGTTAGCATACTCTTTAAGTCAACCTTGCGAATTTTCCCAATGTCTGATATACCCAATGTAGAGTGTATATTTTGTAAAGCATACTATGGAAATGTTAGATACGTTATTGCTGCAATGTATAGGCCCCCTAGTTCTACCGTTTCCGTTCTAGACGATCTCAAACAATATTTGTACACGAATGTCAAACTTGGTGATCGTATTATATTGTCAGGTGATTTTAATTTACCTAATATAGACTGGTCGACGTTCTCACTTGAAAAAAATGACGCTTTAGGTGAAGCAATGTTGGACATTGCTTTTTCCTTTGATTTATTGCAAATTGTGGAACAAAGCACAAGAATTCAGGGCAGTTCTCAGTCAGTCCTTGACCTATTTTTTGTCAGCGGATCAATAGGCGCAGATACAAATTACGAAATAGTACCTGGAATTTCGGACCACGAAGCTGTCCTACTCACCATTGCTGATGCCGTCTTGGATAGCAAGCCTAAATATCCATCTTACCCAAACTTTTCTCGAGCCGATGATGTATCAATCATTGACATACTTTCGCTTAACTTCGATACCTTTTCAGATAGCACGGATGATGTGCATTCGCTTTGGTGCAGGTTTAAAAAATTAGTAAAAGAGTGCATTGACCGTTTTGTTCCGCTGATAACTAAAAAGAAAAACGGTAGGAACCCCTGGATCTCCCGTGAGACGTTACGACTCCAAAGGCAATTGAAGCGTCTTAAGAAAAGATTAAAAATCCATGCTGCACAGGCGGTCAAAAAAAAGATTGACGAAATTTCCTCCCGCCTTAAAAATCAAGTATATGCCGATAAACAACGCTACTATGGTGAATCACTGCCCAGTTTCATAACTACAGCTCCAGAAAAGTTTTGGCGTTCTATTTCTCCGACTTCCAAGGAATGTGATGTATTTCATGTTGATGGTAAAGATGTGTGCGATGGCAGCGAAATAGCAAATGCATTTAATAAACATTTTAAGTCCGTCTTTACTAAAGATAATGGCGTAATGCCGTCTTTCGAATTACCTACGTCACCTATACCCGATGTTAAAATAAGTGAAACAGGAATACTAAACACGCTTTTAAATTTGGACATTAAAAAGTCTTGCGGTCCGGACAACATTCCAAACACATTTTTAAAGCGGTATGCTGAATGGGCCTCAAAATACCTGCACGTTCTGTTCACGAGATCATTGTGCGAGGGACAAGTGCCGAGCGACTGGAGGACTGCCAGAGTGAAGCCACTACATAAGGCAGGAAAAAAGCAGTGCATTCAAAATTACCGCCCAATTTCTTCAACATCTACGGTATGTAAACTTTTGGAACACATAATTCATAATCATATCTCAGAATTCTTGGAGAAATATAATATACTTACGAAGCATCAACATGGTTTCCGAAAAGGCTACTCTACAAATACCCAATTGGTTCTAACAGTGCATGACTTTGCTAAAGCAATTAACAATGGGAAACAAATAGACGCTGTTTTTATGGATTTTTCAAAGGCTTTCGACAAGGTGTCTCATAAAAAGTTACTTCGCAAATTAGGTGCAATACTGAAAAATTCTCAACTAATTAACTGGCTTGCGGCTTATCTTGAGAACAGAGAACAATTTGTTGTTTTTAATGACCACCATTCAGAACGACTTTCAGTTGGCTCTGGCGTCCCGCAGGGCTCGGTGCTTGGGCCTCTTTTGTTTCTTTTGTTCATTAATGATGTACTGCATGGCATTCCCGTTAAGGTTAAACTTTATGCTGACGACTGTGTATTGTACTCAGAAATAGAGAACGCCGCTGACCAGGAACTGCTGAACAATGCCTTAGGACAAGTTGTTGCCTGGTGCAAAGCTTGGCAAATGTCAATTAATTTTCAAAAAACTGTTTTTATGACCATTACACGCAAAAAGCACAAGCTTAAATATCCATATGCTACTAACGACATATTTCTCTCCGAAGTAACACACTACAAGTATCTAGGACTCTGGATCACTAATGATCTCACTTGGACTAAGCACCTTGAATATGTAGTAGCTAATGCTAACCGCAAATTATTCTTCTTGAGGAGGGCTTTGAGACTTTCCACCCCTTCTGTCCGTCTGCTCGCATACAAAAGTGTAATTCTGCCGATACTAGACTATGCATGTGTAATTTGGGACCCTTTCACCAAGACTAACATCACCAAGATGGAAATGGTGCAAAGAAAAGCAGTTCGCTTCATATATAATAGCTTTGGACGTACATCAGTAACCGAACTACTAATGAAAGCAAACCTGCCACCATTAACGCAAAGAAACCGTGTATCACGACTAAAATTCCTCTTTCAACTTATTAACGGTCATTATAAAACCGACCTCACGGGAATAGTTAGTTTTTCATCTGGGTATTCTACAAGGCAGAGACACAGTCGCACAATAACCGCCTTTAGCACCCATAATAACTGTTTTAAGTATTCTTTCTTTCCCCGAACAGTAACTGAATGGAATCTACTAACCAATGATCAAATTTCAAAATCATCACTGTCGGCATTTGTTTTAGGTATTGTTTAGAAACGTGTTGTCTTTAACTGTTTATACGCTCCATGGATCTAATTTGTATTATATGCTTTGTCTGTGTTATTGTTTTCATTATGTATTTATTGTATCCCACCCTGCTAAAATCCCCAGAGGGGATTGCAGTATTGATAAATAAATAAATAAATAAATGGCACAGCTGAGATTTTCAGTACATCACTTTGTGCATCATTCACGCAATACATGTGCGACCATTTATGTTATTGTTCACGCAATACAGAATGGTCAGTAAGTGCACAGTGGGTGCACGCAATTTAATGGATGCACGGTGTACCTTACAATCGAAGATAATTGCAAAAAAAAACAATAGTATTTATGTGAAAGCGCGAATTCAAACCACTATCATGCAATGTCTTCACTGTCCATGCTGATATATGCGACAGCAACAAAACTCAGTTAACATACAGTGGAATAATCGGTACCGACGATGTGCGGACTCTTTGCAGACCAAACCCGATGACCACTTTGTCACCAGCAGTGACTAAATCATTGTCCATGATCCACAGTGCAGAAACGAGCGATGGCTCCCGAGAAAGAGCGCGCAGGTTCCCGTCGTATCCGTTCGGGTCTCGCTGCACACTTCGCAGTTTCGAAGGTCACGAGCACAAAACCAAACACCACCGTAGTTGTCGCAGCACCGACGTCACCAGCACATGAAGGAACACGACGCCAAAGTGACTGTGACCGGCGCCGCAAAACAGGCTACAGAGCTCGGGATAACGCCACTGACGGAGTTGGCGAAAAACGCAAACGATGCGCGGTGGTTGCAGCGGTCTGTTCTTTACTACAGACACTAGCGCCGATTCCTCCTTCATTTACGTTCCATACGGATGGTGTACGGAGTTGGTTTCAGCGCAGGTTTATCCAATTAGTCGGGACGGAAGTGGCTCGCGGTTCCCTCCCCCTGTTTTATGCTGGCGCCAGTGATCCGCCACCCACCCACCCACGGACGGAGGTACGGACGGATGGATGCTGAGATTTTAGCCACCAGTCAGATCACCTCCGCTTAGTGACTTCTACTCGCTTAAAATGTATTTTTCCTTCACTGTCCATAAACTCCAGTGCTTTGAATTAATCAGCCCCGCCGCTTTCAACTGTAGGGTGAAGCCCTTTACAGAAAAATGTCAAGTGGTCAGCCGTTTCCTCCTCCCTTCCACACGCACCGCATAACGACTCCATCTCCTGGTACCTGACTCAATATGTCTTATACCCCTGTCAAGCGGGCAAGTTAAGTGCACTTAAGGAGAGTGTACTTCGCCGTAAGTACACTTTGCCGCATCTAAACGACGCAAGTGGAGTGTCACTCGCGGAAGAGTGCACTCCGCTGAAAGTGCGTTCACGGACCACACTTTGCTGGCCGAGTGCGTAGCCTCGACGCCAGCGGTTCCAATGGTACAAAATGTATAGTGCATAAAAAGTACTTACAACTTTATTTTACGTGCTATAACACTGTTTTCAGAAAAAAAGTTCCTTGATTATAGCTACAAGCGAAGCAACAAAACAAGTAAACGTGATCAGATGCAACATCGCTGCCCGCCGCCATCTTGTTTGTTGTCGAAATTCTGGATAGTCTTGGCTGGTCTTGGCTTTTCTTCTATTTTCATTTTTTTTCAACGTTAAAAACTGCTGAACCTCGTTTTATTTGCGCTATCACGTTAAGCAATCAAATATTATGAGTCTTTTTTTCTTTTCCATCGTCCTATTCAGAAATTCCGCTCATTTTCTGTCGCCATTTTTTTTACTATGAGTGCACTTTGCTTTCCCGTTTAGCACTGCGTAGCCCAAAGTGTCACTCGGGATGCCGAAGCGCACTCTCCGTAAGTGCACTTAACTTGCCCGCTTGACAGGGGTATTAGTCGAAATTCCCGTCCCGGCCTCGAACTTAAGCTTCCCATACAATTATCGTACATATTTTCTTTGGCAATTTCCTGCTTAAACATTCTCTTTGTATGTTCCCAGTGCCGATTTTGTCAGCATCCCTGCTTTCCACACAGTCCTCTTTGTTTCTTTGACCTTTTTCTTAACCGCTAATTTTGTAAATATCTGTAGAGCAACCAGCGATGGCGTAGAGTTAGAGCATCCGCCTCGCGTGCAAGAGGACCGGGGCTCGAATCCCGGTGCCACGCAATTATCCACCGGGTTTAAAAGAAAAAAAGTACGCGTGTCGATAGAATTGCATAACCTGGTCTGGAGTACGGCCTGATCGCGGTGACCAGAACCGACAACGCACTCTCTCACCAGAACAGGATATAGCCAAGGTGCAGTACTTGGCCGCAACCTTCTATGAACAAACCTATCAACCCTAGGCCCTCAGTCCCCAGTGGTTGCGGATCAACTGACCAAGGCAGCGGTCAGACCTGTGACGCAGCGGAGGGTGCTAAGAATCTCTGGCTCCGGACAGGACGCCCTTGGAAACTGAACCTGGCAACGTTTAACGCAAGAACCTTATCCAGTGAGACTAGCTTAGCAGTGCTGTAAGAGGAATAAGCGGGTATTAAATGGATGTCATAGGGCTTAGTGAGGTTAGGAGGACAGATGAGGCGTATGAGTACTAAAGGGCGGGCACGTACGGTGTTATCGTGGATTAGCAGACAGACGAGAGTTAGGTGTGGGATTCCTCATCAATCAGGATATAGCTGGCAACATAGAGGAGCTTTATAGTATTAACGAGAGAGGGCATTGCCGCGTGGAATTCCGGCCAATTTTCCAATGCACGTTTAAAATTCTTGGACCCAGATCTGAAGCTCCGACTTCCACCGGGCCTACCACGACGTGAAGAAACTTTGCGTGTGTCGCCTCTGGCTTGATGCAGCTTTCACCAACCATTACTCTTTCTTAATCGGTATGGCTGATAGCCCTGCATGTGCCATCTGCGGGTATCAAGAGACTATCTCCCACATTATTTGTGAATTCCCTGCCTACAGCGCCGAAAGGCAGTCTCTTAGTCGTGCGCTGGAACATCTAGATCCACGCCACTGACGGAAATGGAAATTCTCGGCCACTGGCCGCGGCAATCATCGGCGGTGAAGGATTCCAACTTCTTGTGAACTTCTGCCTTGCATGTTAGGCTGTGACTTTAACGAACGCTGACTTTTCATACTGACTTCAATTTCCTGCTACTCTCTTTTCTCTTTCATTTTTTTTTATCGCCTCACCCCTTTCCCCCCGTGTAGGGTAGCAAACCGATTATACTTCCGGTTAACCATGATGGCCAGGTAGTTGAATACTTCTATGAAGATGTGGAATCGGTAATGACCAAAGTAAAATCACAGTACACTCTACTGATGGGCGACTTTAATGCGAAGGTAGGTAAAAAGCAGACTGGAGACCAGGCGGTAGGTGACTATGACATAGGTTTTTAGGAATACTACGAGGAGAGTTATTAGTAGAGTTCGCAGATAGAAATAATTTACGGATTATGAATACCTTCTTCCGCAAAACGAGCAAACAGAAAGTGGACGTGAAAGAGCCCCGATGGTGAGACTAAAAATGAAATAGACTTCATGCTGTGTGCACACCCTGGCATCGTAGAGGATGTGGAGGTCCTCAGTAAGGTCCGTTGTAGCGACCACAGAATGCTAAGGTCTCGTGTTAGCTTAGATTTGAAGACAGAATAGAACTAGCAGAACTAAAGTGGCTGTTTGGGCTTGTTGGTAAGTGATCACGGTTAAAGAATGCAGCGCGAAAAGACAGGGACAAACGAAGAAGTGGACAGGACCTGTCCTGCCCTGTCCACTACTTCGTTTGTTTCTGTCTTTTCGCGCTGAATTCTTTAACCAAGAACTAGCAGAGCGATCAAAGTTAATAAATAAGCGCAACGTAGCCGACATAAGGAAGTTTGGCGTGGAGAAAATCGAGCACGCTCTAAAGAGCAGAGGTAGCCTAAAAACAGTGAAGAGAAAACTAGGTATAGGTTAAAACAAGATGTATGCGCTAAGAGACAAAGAGGGCAATGTCAAAGTAGGCGAAGAGTTTTACACTAATCTATGCAGTAGCCAATGTAATCAGAACGTTACTGAGGGAGGCAGTCGAGCACAGCAATGGGACATCCCGCCACTAACGGAGGAGGAAGTAAATAAAGACTTACGAGCAATGCAAAAGGGGAAAGCAGTTGGTGAGTATCAGATAACAGCAGATTTGTTGAAGAATGCAGGAGAGATTGTGCTAGGAAAACTAGCCACCCTGCATACGCAATGTCTTGTGACCTCGAGGGTACTAGGAGCTTGGAAAAACACTAACGTTACCTTAATTCATAAAAATGGTGACATCAATGTCTTCGAGAATTACAGACTAATTAGCTTACTGTCAATTAACTACAAGGTATTTACTAAGGTAATCGCTAATAGAGTCAGCACAACCCTAGAGTTCAATTAACCAAATGCTCAGGCAGTCTTTCGTAAAGGATACTCGACAATAGATCATATTCACGCTACCAATCAAGTGATAGAAATGGGCAGAATATAACCAACCCCTATATATAACCTTCATTGATTACGAGAAAGCATTTGACTCAGTGGAAACCTCGGCTGTCATGCAGGCATTGCGGAATCAGGCTGTAGAAGAGTGTTATGTGAAAATTTTGGAAGACATTTATAAGATTGCACAGCTACCATAGTCCTCCATAAAGTCAGCAATAAAAATTCCAATAAGGAAAGGTGTCAAGCAGGGAGACACGATCTCGCCTATGCTATTCACTGCCTGTTTGCAGGAGGTATTCCGGGGCCCGAAATGGGAACAGTTGTGGATAAGAGTTAATGGAGAATACCTAAGTAATTTGAGATTCGCTGATGACATTGCCTTGCTAAGTCACTCAGGACCTGAACTGCAAAGCATGATCAATGAATTAGACAGGCAGAGCAGAACGGTGGGGCTAAAAATTAGCACGCACAAAACCAAAGTAATGCTCAACAGCCTAGCAAGGGAACAGCAGTTCGCAGTTGGTAGCCAGGTAGGAGAATATGTCTACTTAGGGCAGGTAGTGACCGCTGATCCGGATCATGAGAGGGAAATAACTAGAACAATAAGAATGGTGTGGAGCGCATATGGCAGGTTCTGTCAGATCATGAATGGCAATTTACCAATACCCCTCAAGCGAAAAGCGTACACCAGCTGTATCTTACCGGTACTCACCTATGGGGCAGAAACGTGGAGGCTAACAAAGAGGGTTCAGCTTAAGTTAAGGACAACGCAGCGAGCTATGGAAAGAAAAATGATAGTTGTAACGTTAGAAGATCCGAAGCGGGCGGAGTGGGTGAGTGAACAAACGCGGATTAATGACATCCTACTCGAAATCAAGAGCAAGAAATGGGCTTGGGTAGGGCACGTAATGCGAAACAAGATAATCGCTGGTCCTTAGTGTAACGGAGTGGATACCAAGAGAAGGCAAGCGTAGCAGGGGGCGGCAGAAAGTTAGATGGGCGGATGATGAGATTAAGAAGTTGGCGGGGATACGGTGGCCGCAACTGGCAAAGGGCAGGGTTAATTGAAGAGGCATGGGAGAGGTCTTTGCCCTGCAATGGGAGCAGTCAGGCTGATGATGATGATGATGATGGACAGCAGTCCAGATATTTGCTTGGAAAGTTTTCTAGTTCGCTTTCTCCTTTTTGTGTGGACATTTCTCATGTAAAGGTAACTGAAAACTTTCCTAACCCACTGCTTTTCCCCCATTCCTCTCAATCGCTCCTCAAATTTTATCATAGTGCTTGCTTCTCCGCTCTCGAACGACGCCCATCCCGTACCACCCTTTACCCCCTGATTCACCATGTGCTCCCAAAGCAAGCCTCCCTCCGCCGCATCGAACAAGGGAGGAAGGGGAGAGATCAGAAAAAGCACTAGGCGAAAAGGCTTCGGTAAAGTCACAGCCTGTCGTGCAGGCCCCACACTCGCAAGAACCACAGGAGGGCCCGGCAGGCCCTCACCGCCGATGATCTCCGCGGCCAGTGTCCCAGAGTCTGAAACTCCGTAAAAGGGCGTGAAGCGGCGGGTTCCAGCGCAAGGCGGGGAGAATGTCTTGCAGAACTGTACGCTGGTAAATCGCTAAGAATATGAGATATGGTCTCACTGCGGCCAGAGATGTCACACGCAGGCTTATCAGCCGTGCCGATCACAATACGGAAGTGGCTTGTGAATGCGACACCAAGCCACAGGCGACGCAGCAACGTTGCCTCACGTCGTGACAGGCCGGACGGAAGCCGCAACTTCAGGTCAGCATCAAATGATAATAGACGCCGGTTTTAAGGGGGTTAAGAGGGTAGAGCTTAAGGGTGAAGAGAAGTGCGCGATCTGGGCGAGAGAGAGAGAAAGGAATTTTAATGAAGAAAAGGTGGAGAGGTCGGCCGGAGGTAACATGGGCCTGGCCTGCTACTCCACACAGGGGAAAGGGAAGAGGAGGAAAAGGAAAGTGCGAATGAAGGTTGATGATGGCATAATACAATGAGTTTCACGGGTGATGTCTACACACACACACACAACACTGGCTTGCACTCGCATCGCGGTTAGTAGACGCACACGAAACTCATAAAACTGGTGTCTGCAACACAGACACCGACACATGTCATTAACCATGTAGGTAGTGCACAGGCGGTCACAGAAGAGTATCCAGGCCTGTTTCACACAAAAAGTTGAGCAGGGCCTTTATCACACGCCACCAATCAGAACGTCTCGTCCTGGCGCCCAGAGTTTCCTCAGAGAGAGGGCGAGAGTCCAGTTGTTTCACGGTCGCCTCCAATGTTCTTCTTTCAGCAGTATAGTTCGGGCACTCGCAAAGAAGGTGTCCAATAGTTTCTGGAGTGTGGCACTGTACGCAATTTGGGTTACTTTCGATGCCGATTTTGTGAATATAGTGTTTGGTGTAGGCAACGCCAAGCCGTAATCGGTGGAGTATAGTCCCATGACGTCGCGCCACCATAGATGGCAAATGTAATCGTGAGCCAGCGTCAAGCTCACAGACGCGGTCCTGTTGATGACTCGAATCATGCCAGTGCGACTGCATTGCGGCGTGCATTAAATGCGCCAACAAGGCTCCAATGTCTGATCTAGAAAAGGCTATCTCAATGATAGCACCATCACTATGTGCCATCCGAGCCTCGGCGTCAGCACGCTCGTTTCCTGCTATGCCGCAATGGCTGGGTATCCATTAAAACTTTATGATATGGCCGCGGTGGAAACCTTCGGCTAACAAAAGCACAATCTGTTGAACCAGCTGCTTGCATGCCCTTGGTTTTACATAAGTTTGTACGACCTGCAATGCCGATCTCGAGTCGCAGAATATAGTCCATTGCTGCGCTGGCTGGTGACCAATATAAAGGACGGCTTCTCGTATGGCTGCCAATTCGGTTGCCGTAGAGGACGTTTTGTGCATGAGCCTGAAACGGTGACATGAGGCATTTCCTGGCACTATCACCGCTGCAGCTGAAGAGGTGGTCGTCACGGATCCATCCACGAAAACATGCTGGGTGTCAGTATACATACATGGTAGAGAGAGGGTGTGGTAGATGGTCCTTGGCGATCACAAAATGAACGAGGGAGGGGAAAACCTCAGGTTGCTTGAGCCAACGTTTCGACAAGGGGACTTGTCTTCGTCTGGGCGAATACACGTATACATACATGTCTTCGTATACATACATGTAATGTATGACAGCGCTAGCTGTTTCAGACCGACTGTTGGAATGTGCGTCTTCTTTGTTATCCCTGGGATTGTTGTACGTATAGATGGTTTTGGTACTGCCCAAAGTGGCACCTCCGCAATCTGGTGTGGCGCGTAGTTCGAAGGCACCGCATTGCGCTACATCCAGAGGGCTCTGGAAAAGGCTGCATCTGGACGCACCGCACTAATGTTGGTCAGGGGGTGATGACGATGCCTGGTCAGATGCCGCAAATGCACACGAAGTGGCTCCTGTTGAAAATAAATTCGTGCTGGGCAGGCGGAGCCTCATAAAATGTGCCCCATGTAGAAGTTTTACATGGCAAACCCAAGCATACTCTTAAAGCACGAGCCTGCGCGCTTTCAAGCGCACGCGGGCCTGATAGTCTGACCCCGGAAAGAACGGGTGCACTGTATCTGAGAAGACCGACTACCAGCGCCTGGTACACATGAAGTAATGATCGCTCAGAGGGACCCCAACATTTTCCTGCCATACACCGCACAATGCTTGCAAAGCTGTCGAGCTTTTTCTTGAGCACAGAAATGTGCTTCGTCCAGGACAGGTCACGGTCTATCGTAACACCTAAGAATTTGTGATGAGTTACGTATGGAACAATTTGCCCGTCGATGGTCACCGGATAACACGCCATTAACTTGCGTGTGAAAGCCAATGTTACGCTTTTAGTTGGCGAAAGTTCAAGCCCCTGACGGCGCAAGTACGCAGACGTAAGGGAAACCGAACGCTGCAATCTTGCTTGCACTTGGGGATGCGTGACACTTGAGGTCCATATGTAAATGTCGTCTGCGTAGGCGGATATCGAAACAGCCTTCGGTAGTTGTTCGAAAAGTCCAATGAGCACGAGATTGAACAACGTTGGACTGAGCACTCCTCCCTGAGGAACACCACAAGCAACATGATGATCTGTTGTGTCTCCTTCAAGACTCTCCATGTAGACTGTCCGGTTTGTCAAATAGCTTGCAATCCAATTGTGTAGACGTCCGCCTATACCACATTCATCGAGTGCATTTAGTACTGCATCATGCTGAACATTATCGAATGCGCCCTTGATGTCGAGGAAAAGAGCAGCAGTCAACCTCTGACGGCGTTTTTCATGTTCTACCTTTGACAGCAGTGCGCGTCTTGCAGCAGTGCGCGTCTTGCCACGTTCACTAATCTTCCTGCACTTTGCAGCCAAAGTATCCGGCATTTCATCGACGCAAGTACCCTAAAGCAGCTGTTCGTCGCCGGAAGCCAAGCCACGCATCTGATTCAGCACCTTACGGGATTGCGGACCTATCGGAGCTCTGCGCCTGCGCTGACGGTTGACCCGCCACCTGGGATCATCGACAAATAGCTGGAGCACAACTGACGGGGTTTCCATTCGGCAGCAGTGCGCGTCTTGCCACGTTCACTAATCTTCCTGCACTTTGCAGCCAAAGTATCCGGCATTTCATCGACGCAAGTACCCTAAAGCAGCTGTTCGTCGCCGGAAGCCAAGCCACGCATCTGATTCAGCACCTTACGGGATTGCGGACCTATCGGAGCTCTGCGCCTGCGCTGACGGTTGACCCGCCACCTGGGATCATCGACAAATAGCTGGAGCACAACTGACGGGGTTTCCATTCGGCAGCAGTGCGCGTCTTGCCACGTTCACTAATCTTCCTGCACTTTGCAGGTAAGCAACAAACATTTGGTACGCTCTCTGTTCTCGCGTTGTTGTATTTTTGCACTGCTGCCGAAGGGTTTATAGTCTATTGCTGAAGTTTTGTATGTGTGCATGCTGGTTTGTGCGTGTGGTGTGGAATAATGACTGGTCGCAACACACGAGGTACTAAGGCTAAAGAAGACGATGGTAAAGAAATTTGTGAGGATAGCGACTTGAGATCTGAGCTAGACGACTTCCGAAAAGAAGTTCTAGCTCAATTTCAATCCTTGCAATCGAGCATCAAATTTTGCTGTGACTCCTGTGACGATATGAATGTAACAAACAAAGAAGTGAAAGTGCTAATCAAAGAAATCAAGACATTGAAAGAAACCAACAAAGCACTGAAAGATGATAACCGCAAGCTAGTTGAGCGTGTAGAGCAGCTTGAGCAGTACTCCCGCTCGAACAATCTGGAAATTAAGGGTGCGCCATCTGATCTTGAACCCAGCGATGTTGTCATTAAGCTAGCCGAGGCGGTGGGTGAACCGATTTCGTTAAACGACATTGACACGTGTCACAGAGTACCCAGGTACAACTCAAGTGAAACAAACATTATTGTGCGTTTCATGCGTCGCGGCAAAAGAAACAGTGTACTAGCAAAGGCAAAGAAAAACCGGGTCACAACTGCAACGTTCGGATGCGAAACACCCAACGCAGTATTCATAAATGAGCACCTCACCCGTTGCAACAAGCAGCTACTCGGGACTACAATCACAAAGAAAAAGCAAGTTGGATGGAAGTACGCATGGTGCAAAGACGGAAAAATTTTTGCGCGCAAGGAAGATGGCTCGTCTGTGATCCATATCGCATCAATGAGTGACCTAGATAAATTTCATGCCAGTCAAGCCCGACTGCCTCAAAAGCCTGAAACCTGAAGGCACATTGTCTTTTCTTCACCTAAATTCCCGTTCGCTGGAAAATAAGCACGATGACTTTGAACTGCTACTCAATTCCGTGGATATCAAGTTTGATGCTGTTATGGTATCTGAAACTTGGTACACTGAAGCCTCCTGTACCTTTGATCATTCTGATTATAAAAGCTTTGCGCTTTGTCGTCCGCAGAAAAGGGGTGGTGGTTTGCTGCTCCTTTTAAAACACTGTTTTAACGCGCATATTGTTGAAGAATTTTCTGCGTCAAATGAGAACTATGAGGCACTGACTGGTCGAGATGGCTGTAGATTTTTCACCGTGATTTATCGCCCACCGCATGCAAACATCACCGTTTTTCTGCAATTTCTTGAGCAGCTTTTTGACTTCATATCTTTAAACAAGTATTTCGTATTTCTTAGTGGGGACGTTAACATTGACCTGACTGTCTCTTCCAGCTATCGAACTGGTCTGTTATCAGTTTTCGATGCATATGGTTTCGTCAACCTCATCAATGAGCCTACACGTATAACATCATCTTCGCAAACTCTAATTGATATCTTTGTTACCAATATCGACAAGCCTTCAACTTCTGGCACCCTTGTGTGGGACATTAGTGATCACTTGCCTATTTTCGCATTTATTCAAGATAGAACAGCACCACAGATAGAAAACTCATCTACATGTTTTTTTCAAAAGATCACTAATGCTTCTTTAAACAGTTTTAGTGCTGATATTCAGGCCCACAACTGGGCTCTTGTTCTTAAAAACACTGATGTTGATTCCATGTATGACGCTTTCCTGTCAGATATTACAGACATATACAAAAAGCATTTTCCTTACACGACACGCTCGAGTGGCAAAAACTCTCGAAAGCCATGGATTACAAGCTACCTACTAGCTCAAATTAAATTTAAAAACGCACTATACTGGAAATTCATAAAATCAAAAGATGCGTCAGATTTTAAAGCATTTAAGTCGTTCAGGAATCGTCTAAATGCTAAGCTTAAGAAGGCTAAAGATCAGTACTTAATGGCGCAGTTCAGTGATGCAATTAAAAACCCTGATTTATTATGGAAGCGGTTAAACAGTCTTCTTCGAAGTAAAAGCCCAGCTGTACTCACCAGTTTGAGTGTGGGTAATAACATTGTGGCTGACAAACAGCTATCTGATATGCTTAATGATCATTTTATTAGTGTTGGCACCTCAAACAGTAAACCAGCAATAAGCTCTGTCCCACTTCCTGGACCAAGTGCAGTTAGTAACAGTATGGTGTTTTTCCCCACAACTGAGACTGAAATCATTGCTGCATTCTAGACAATGAAAAATTCTAAATCACATGATGTGAACGACATGCAGATTGCCCCAGTGAAATATATCCTAGACCTGATCGCACCTGTCCTGAATAAGATATACAACTTAGCTCTGGAGTACAGCAGTTTTCCCAAGAACATGCAGATTGCAAAAGTGGTAGCTCTACATAAAGGGGGTGATAAAAATGCCATAAATAACTATCGTCCCATCTCCGTACTACCCATATTTTCAAAAGGCTTGGAGAAAATAATGCACACACGCCTTTACAACTTTTTAAACAAATTCTCACTTATCTCGCCGCACCAGTATGGCTTCCTGAAAGGCAAATCCACAGAATTGGCACTATTAACAGAAAAAGAATTCATTATTGACGCTTTTGAACACAAAGAACTTGTACTAGGACTGTATATTGATTTCACGAAAGCATTTGACTGCGTACATCATGTAACCTTATTATCTAAGCTGCAGCATTACGGAATACGCGGTAGTGCAAATCGTCTCCTTTTCTCATACCTTCAAAACAGGTGCCAGTATGTCAGCAATAACAATCATAATTCCGACATAAGAACCATCACTTCCGGCGTACCGCAAGGGAGTATTCTAGGACCTCTGCTATTTGTTGTTTATATTAACGACATTTTTTCTCTTCTAAACACAGCTACATGGGTTGGGTACGCGGATGATACTGCTATGTTTTTCAGAGGGGCAAATACTGATGATCTAGTCTGCTCGGCAAATCACGCTTTATCATTAGTTAGAGACTGGTCGCAAACAAATTACCTGCGGTTGAATACCAAAAAAACCCAAGCTATTCTTTTCCGTACTAAGAACACAAAGGTAAACATCAAGGGCAAAATTCTTTTAGACTGCGAAGAGGTAAGCATTATTAATGAAATTAAGACTCTTGGCGTAACATTATCGGAAACTCTAACTTGGAACAAGCATGTTGATGGGCTTTGCAACAAACTTAATAAGGTTTGCGGGATACTAAACAGACACCGCAACTTCTTGCCAACAACAGTTAAACGCTTAATTTATAACGCACTATTTTTGTCGACACTTAACTACTGCCATTTAGTCTGGTCAACTACAACGAAAGAAAACATACAGAAACTTAAAATCTGCCAGAAACGTGCCTTGCGTGCTATTGCTAATGTCCCTTGTCATGCACACACTTCCGATTACTTCTTGCGCTATAAGCTTCTTCCCACGGAATGCATTTATCCTTACCGTCTAACTTGTACATATCGCTCATCCGTATCGGCGTGCAATCACAGCATCCTGAATTTGTTAAACCTTCGCCCCCGCACTTACATTTACAATACACGTCATAGTGACGCATGGGTGGTGCCTCACTGTCGTACAGAGTACGGTCGCCAGTCCATTTCGTATCATGCTGCTATTCTTCTAAATAGCCTTGCGCTCATCGATACCTTCCCGGAAAAATTGTCATTACGAGCGCTACATGCACATTTCCTTGCAGCCAACATCACATGATTCTCTTGTATGATTGCGTTTTGTGTTTTTCTTGGTGCCTTTTATTTTTTATTGGTGCTTTTTTGCTGTAAAATGTCTTAATTTCTGCTACCACTAAAGGTAACGTCTTTTCCAGAATTTTAAAAAATTTAAAATTATTGAACTGAACGTGTTTTTAATCTGAGTGTGTTTGAAATTTTTATGTTTAAAACCTGATGTGTTCTAGAATGTGTGTTTCGAATGTATTTAAAACTGCATGTGCTTTCATTTGGAGTGATTTTGTTCTGTAGGGTGCAAAATTTTAGGTCTGAGAGGAAGTGTGAAATTCAATTCTGTATGTGCACGAGCAATACTGCCGAACTGTACATAGAGGGGGCCGGGCTTTGTCAAGCCGCAGTCATGCGGCTTTTACCCGTCACCCCCTTTTCTCCTTGAGAGAGAAATAAAGACGATTTGATTTGATTGATTTGATTTGACACGAGATCAATTACACTGTCGATGGCAGACCGGCCTTTGCGGAAACCAGTCATTGTGGAAGGGTATAGTCCACGTTTTTCAAGGAACCATTCTAGACCGGTTAGCACCATACGCTCCATCGTCTTGCCAATACAACTTGCCAGAGCTACTGGTCTGTAGGATGTTAAGTCGAGTGGCGATTTCTCTGGTTTGAGCAACGCCACAATGCGGCTCCTTTTCCACTGCTGTGGAACAGTAGCAGAGGCCCAAGAATGGTTGAACAGTGTTAAGAGGGCTTCCATTATCTGTGGGCCTAGATGACGAAGTGCATTGTATGTTATTAAGGCGAAAGCATTCAATGCCTCATCGTTGTAAGCAGCAGTTGTCGACAGAAAATGTCACGCTTTTCAATTGGTCGAAACGGCCGTTACGTCACAGTGCGCGAATTTCAAACGGGGCCAATTGTACTTTGCCTAGTAACCATGCAACCAATTGAAGGGATCGTATAGTGATGCTCCAAGTAAGTGGAACTGAGCTTAGCTAATTGCTTAATTACCCAATTAGCCTAATTAACTTTTCTCGTGAGGCCATATAAATAAATAAAACGGAGTAGGAAATTGGTCGAGATCGGGAATCGAACCCCGGTCTTCGGCGTGCGAGACGAGCATGCTATCCACTCCGCCATGCCAGCTCGATGGTTTGGAATGAACAAAGACGCGTCTAGTGAATACGGTGTCTTCGCTCACTCCCATCCTCCTCCCTTCCCTTCCGGAGAGGTTGTGTCCACCGAGATATGAGAGACAGATACATTTCCTTTCCTCAAAAACCAATTTACCGACGAGCGAGGCGTACAACCGAATGGGCAATGGCGTTCTATGGACTCCCTGGCAGCGTTGCAAGATGCTGTCACGTTGCACTCTTAGAGGCGAAGCTTAACATCTTAACCCCACATCAGTGACCACACTTTAGGTAAAAAAAGTGCCCCCTGAATTTTGACGGGTGTTCACCGAGATATGTGAGATAGTTACTGCGTAATTTCCTTTCCTGAAATACAATTTTCATTTCCTTCATTACGGGCCCTCTTTGTCTTCTTTCACTCCCTTCCTCTACGGTGCGGTTCAGGTGTCCACCGAGATGACAGAGAATGACTGCGTCATTTCCTTTGAGTTCAAAGGGCAAGGCATCGCGCCGAACGGGTGGTGGCGTTCCGTGGACTCCGTGGCAGCGCTACAACACGCTGTCGCGTTCCACTCCTAAAGGCGAAGCTTAAGCGTCATTAATTAGCAGTTAATTAGTATTCAGGCATTAATAGCTAATTAACCATTAATTAGTGATTTGTCATCACTTAGTAATTAGTACTCAATTATATGTGACGCCACCAGTGCCACAGAAGCAGCGAAAGTGGTTCGGAAAACGCTTTCGCCTCTACGCACTTTAGACAAAGTGCCCCCTGAATTTTTTCCATCAGGTCCTGGGGACGAAGGATGCGTACGAGCAGAAAGAGCTGCTTTCAGTTCTTGAATTGTGAAGGGGATGTCCAGTCGATCGTCCATCGTGGGGGGAGCACATCGATGCTGCCGAGGTGAAGAAGCGCTTCCGGCAATTCTCGAACAGAAATCCTCCGCCACCTCTAGTTCTTGCCCTCTTTCATGAAGTGCCAATGCACGGAAAGGGTGTTTCTGCTGGGGAAATGTCGGCAGTGCTCGAACGACGTTCCATATTTTGGAGAGTGGTTTGCGGGGATCCAATCTGCTGCAAAATTACCGCCACCGTTGTTTGCCTAGGTTCTCCAAATAGCGCTGTATTTGCTTCTGGGCACGCCGAGAGGCCCGGAGATCCGAGACATCCTTTGTGCTCTGGTATTTTCTTTCTGCGCGCCGACGAATCGCCCGAAGCTGCGCGTAGATCACATCCACTGGAGCTGTGGTGGTGGTGAAAAACATTTATAATACAATAAATATTTACAGAGAGGTGATTGGGGTAGGCCCTATTGGCCCTTTCCCCTAACAATACTAGGTGGAGCCCCTATTCCGGGGCCCCATTGGCAAGCAACGCCGCCCGCGTCCGGTGAACCAAGGCCTTTTGGGTCTTTAGGTCCTGACAGCCGAGCAGGGCCGCCTCCCAGTCCTCTCTGCTGGGGTTGGGGTTGGGGGGGATAGATGGGTTTGACTGACACGCCCAAACCATGTGGAAGGTGTCAGCCACCTCCCCACAGAACTGGCACGCGCCATCAAAGGATGTATTGAAATGTTTAAGCACCGCCGGGCACAGTACAGTGTTAGTAAGAATTTTGATGATGAGGCGCTCGTCAGCGCGATCCAGACCCTTACAAGGGGCCGGGTAGCGCCGGTGCTCCTCCTTGTAGTAATCGGTGATTTGTTTGAATGTAATGGCCAGATTGTCTGATTGGGAGTACCCTTCCAAGGACAGGGAGATAGCCCGGGGAGAGAGTGCGCGGGCGGCCTGATCGGCCTGTTCGTTTCCCTGGAGTCCCTGGTGACCGGGGGCCCAAATCAGGTTGCGTGGAGTTGGATCTTCAGATCGACAGCTATATTCCAGTATGCGCCAGGCAAGCGGGGGAGCCCAGCCCAACTCGTAGTTCCGACAGGCCCCTCGCGAGTCGGTGATGATGTGTTTCGACTTGGGAGTAGTGAGAGCAAGAGCAATGGCAATCTCCTCCGCGTGTGTTGCGCTGTAGGCTTTGAAAGTGAGCCCATTGACTGTGTTTGTGTTGTGTACGACTGCGGCCGTGTACCACACCCCGTGGTGTGGGCCGGCAACGTCCACGTAATACACATGTTGTTGGTTACCATAGTATCGCGCCAACGCTTCCGCGCGCGCCTGGCGACGACCGCTATGGTCTTCTCTGGACATGTTGCGGGGAAGGGGTCGGACCCGGAGGGCGCGTCTCCAGGGTGCTGGCACTCTCTCCCTTTCCTCAATATGGTAGTCATGTTTGATGTGTAGCCGGTCCAAGAGGCGGCGACCGGACGTGGTCTGTGCAAGACGCGTGTATTGGTTGACTAAGTGGGCCTCTCGAAGCTCCCGAAATGTGTTCACCACGCCCAAGGCCAGAAGTCGCTGGTTGGACGTCGTGACCGGGAGGTCGAGAGCCCGCTTGATGACTTTCCGGTGGATGACCTCCAGTTGGTCATCATCATGTTTGCGCAGGTGCAAGTAGGGGGTTGAGTAGAGGATTCTACTCGTTACGAAAGCATGGGCAAGCCGCAGTGCATCCTTGCTTCGTAATCCGCCCCGCTTGTTGGAGACCCGGCGGACCATGCGGCCCACCTGGTCTCCCACCGTGCGAAGTTTGGCTAGGGTGGTGTCGACTCTGCGTTGGTGGTGTATGAAGAGACCAAGGACGCGGATCTCCTTGGACTCCCGGATCGGTCCCGAGGGGAGACTGATGCAAAGCGGTGTTGTGTCCCGAGGGGAGGGACGTATGTGCACAAATTCTGTGTTGCGCGTTGTATCTTGCATGGCTGAAATAATACGCTGTTCCACATCTGCTGGATCAACGAGGTTCACACAGGTTTTTTCAAGAACAATGCGGAAAGCACTCCAGTCGGTGCAGCGTATTTTGGCATTTGGAAGACGGTGAAACCACCGTAGCTGCACATACGTTGGTATGTGGTCACTTCCATAAGTTTCAATATTAAGGCGGAAGCCTTTAATGTCTCATCGTTGTAAGCAGCAATTGTCGACAGAAAATGTCACGCTTTTCAATTGGTGGAAACGGTCGTGACGTCACAGTGCGCGAATTTCAAACGGGGCCAATTGTACTTTGGCTAGTAACCATGCAACCAATTGAAGGGATCGTATAGTGATGCTCCAATTAAGTGGGACTGAGCTTAGTTAATTGCTTAATTACCCAATTAGCCTAATTAGCTTTACTAGTCAGGCCATATAAATAAATAAAACCGATTAAGAAATTGGTCCAGCTCAGCAATCGAACCCCGGTCTTCGGCGTGAGAGACGAACATGCTATCCACTCCGCCATGCCAGCTCGATGGTTTGTAATGAACAAAGGCGCGTCTAGTGAATACGGTGTCTTCACTCACTCTCATCCTCCTCCATTCCCTTCCCGCGAGGATTAGGTGTCCACCGACAAATGCGAGACAGATACATTTCCTTTCCTCAAAAACCAATTTACTGACGAGCGAGGCGTAGAACCGAATGGGCGATGGCGTTCTATGGACTCCTTGGCAGCGTTGCAAGACGCTGTCGCGTTCCACTCTTAGGGGCATCAGTGACCACACTTTAGGTCAAAAAAGTGCCCCCCTGAATTTTGTGAGACAGTTACTGCGTAATTTCCTTTCCTCAAATACAATTTTCATTTTCTTCATTACGGCTCCTCTTCATCTATCTTCTTTCACTCCCACTTCCTCCCTTCCTCTACGGTGCGGTTCAGGTGTCCGTGTCCACCGAGATGACAGAGAATTACTGCGCCATTTGCTTTCCTCAAAAAGCTTTGCGTTCAAAGGGCAAGGCATCGCGCTGAACGGGTGGTGTTCCGCGCACTCCGTGGCAGCGCTATAACGCGCTGTCGCGTTCCACTCCTAAAGGCGAAGCTTGAGCGTCATTAATTAGCAGTTAATTAGTATTCAGACATTAATCAGTAATTAACCATTAATTAGTGATTTGTCATCACTTAGTAATTAGTACACAATTATATGTGACGCCACCGGTGCCACAGAAACAGCGAAGGTGGTGCGGAAAACGCTTCCGCCTCTACCCACTTTAGACAGTCAAAGTGCCCCCTGAATTTTTTGTCACGCTGTAGTGACGGCAGTCCAGCGGTCAGGAAGACACCAGAAATACTTGCAAACGAAGCTCTTTATTAGGGCTGACTTGCGCCCGCAAAAGAACTGAATCACTCGGTGGCGGCGTAAGCAACAAGCGTGCTCGTCAATCGTCGATCTACGAATGTCCGCTGTTCGCGGCGTCGCGCAATTTAAAGCCGGCAAGGAAACTTCCAGATAGCAGGACAAGATCATCTACAGTAATCTGGAAAAACCTAGATGCAGCCTTTCATGGCTGCGATCAATCGAGATTAGTGTGGTCGCTTCTCGCGTCACGGACAAAAATGATAACAGCCCCTTCCCGCAGCCCTGAGCGTGAACGAACAAACACTACAATGATACGTGGCATTACCCCCCTTCCAAAGAAGCATCGTCTCGATGCTTTAAAAAGAAATTAAACACGGAGAATGCTTCGAGAACTTAGAGTCCTTTAGCGTTCCTAATAAGGTGTAAGGACAGCGGTAAAAGCTTCAAGTCTGGCCGTGTCTCCGTCGGTGTTTTCGTCGGTGTTGTCGCAGTTTTTGTCGTAGTTTTTGTCGTCGTATTTGTCGTCGTATTTGTCGCCGTAGTAGTCGTCGTAGTAGTCGTCGAAGTAGTCGTCGTCGCCGTAGGGATCGTCGTCGTCGTAGGGATCGTCGTCGTCGTAGGGATCGTCGTCGTCGTAGGGGTCGTCGTCTTCGTAGGGGTCTTCGTCTTCGTAGGGGTCGTCGTCTTCGTAGGGGTCGTCGTCTTCGTAAGGGTCGTCGTCTTCGTAAGGGTCGTCGTTGTCGTAGGGGTCGTCGTCGTCGTAGGGGGCATGGTCTTCTGTTTTCGTCGATGAAGGATCTTAGTTCTTGCGCTCAGAAGCAACCTCACCTCCAGAGGCTGCTTTATTCAGTTTAACCTTCGGGGGCTGGGGGAGCATCCACGCACTGCGTAGCCTCGGCTAGGAGATACATAGCGCGATGACGATGACGACGGAAAACGTGATAGGCGGTTCGGCTATAAGTATTCTTCCCGACACAAAAACTCCTCGATTTCGGCTGGTCGTGGCCGGGTCGGGGTCGTGGGGCGTCGTAAGAAAACTCTCGGATGCCCATTCTCCTATATGGACAGTACCGGAGAATGTGACCGGCTCCGCCGCAATGCAAGCATAGTGGGCGGCCCTGGTCGGGTCTTCTCTACTTGTGGCATTTCCTCGGCTGTGTGCGACGCGCGGAGTACGGGCGGGTTGGGGCGAGAGGGCGGCGGTCCAACGCAGCTGGCTGAGGGCGATAGGGGCTTGGGTCCCGTCGTCGAGAGGCAGGACGGCGCACTGCTGCGGCGTAAGTCATGGCTGGGGGCTGCAGAGGCTGCGTGGTTGTCGACGCCACACCTAAGGTCTGTTGAACCTCGTCCCGGAAGACATCACTGAGCGATGTAAGCTGCGGCTGCGTTCCCGTTGGCAGCAATCGTCGGAGCTCTTCTCGCACAACTTGTCGTATAACCTCCCGCAGAATATCGTTGTTAGCGGTGTCCAGGCAGCTTTCTGACAAAAATCGTTGCTGGCGGTCATACTGGCGGGCTCGGGCATCAAGAGTTTTTTCCATCGTGGATGCCTCTTCTACGAATTCCGCTGCGGTTTTCGGTGGGTTGCGGACGAGGCCGGCAAAGAGTTGCTCTTTAACTCCTCGCATGAGCAGCTTTACTTTTTCTTCTTCCTTCATGTTTGCGTAGGCACGCCGGAAGAGACGCTTCATTTCGTCAGTGTACACTGCAACGGTCTCGTTTGGGTGTTGTATGCGAGACTGTAGAAGCTGCTGGGCTCTCTCCTTTCGCACGACGTTCGTGAAGGTCTTTAGAAGCTCCTCCTTGAAGGTTTCCCATTTCGTGAGGCTAGCTTCCTTAATCTCAAACCAGATTCTTGCTGGTCCCTCCAAGGCGAAGAAGACGTACATAATTTTCATGGCATTGTCCCAGTTGTTAAAGAGAGCCATTTCGTGAGGCTAGCTTCCTTAATCTCAAACCAGATTCTTGCTGGTCCCTCCAAGGCGAAGAAGACGTACATAATTTTCATGGCATTGTCCCAGTTGTAAAAGAGAGCCGCACGGTCGAACTGTTCCAGCCATTCTTGGGGGTCGGCGCCAGGCGAAGCGTCGAAGGTTGGTGGCACCCGGGGCTGCTGAAGAATGATTGAAGTCATCGTCTGGGGCAAGCTCATGGTAGACGTTGCTACTGACTTCCGCTTCCGGGTAGGGTCTGGCAGAATCCCGAACTAAGGTGCGTCCCCTTGCAGGCGTCGGCTTGCGAGGTGGCCTGGACTCAGGTGCTGCGGTAGATGACTGAGAGGGCTCGCGCGACGACTTGTAGGGGGTGTCCGGAACATGAAAGGCTACCCAGCACCTCCACCAGATGTCACGTTGTAGTGACGGCAGTCCAGCGGTCAGGAAGACACCAGAAATACTTGCAAACGAAGCTCTTTATTAGGGCTGACTTGCGCCCGCAAAAGAACTGAATCACTCGGTGGCGGCGTAAGCAACAAGCGTGCTCGTCAATCGTCGATCTCTGAATGTCCGCTTCTCGCGGCATCGCTCAATTTAAAGCCGGCAAGGAAACTTCCAGATAGCAGGACAAGATCATCTACAGTAATCTGGAAAAACCTAGATGCAGCCTTTCATGGCTGCGATCAATCGAGATTAGACTAGTCGCTTCTCGCGTCACGGACAAAAATGATAACAGCCCCTTCCCGCAGCCCTGAACGTGAACGAACAAACACTACAGTGATACGTGGCAATATCAGCACACCACGTTGCGAATAATGAGAGGCGCCTGGATACAAATGCCAGGTCCAGGCAGCTGCTGTAGGTAGTCCCGCGCAGAAATGTCGGCGTGCCATCATTGAGCAAAACAAGACCTGCATTGTCCATGAACGTGGCGATATCCCGTCCTCGAACGTTCGTAACAGCTCTTCCCCAGCCGTAGTGATGCGCATTGAAATCTCCTACTATTACATGGGGCTCCGAAACGCTGTCGAGTAGCGATTGTAGTCGTAGGGCATCAAATCGACCCCTCGGTGGTATGTAGCCACCTATAATAGAGATTGTGCGCCCATTGAAAGTCACAGTGATTGCTACATACTCGTTGCTACTGCCCCCAGGAATTTGATGCCGAACGTAAGTGAAGTCACGACGGACACATAGTAGTACCTTGCTCAAATGCCCAGCCGCTTCAGAGAGGAAACTCTCATAACCGGACAGTCGAAAAGGAGATGTGATATTAGGCTCACATATTACAAGCACTGGAAATCGGTACTTGAAAATCCTCTGCCTGAAATCTGCTAGGCGACCTCGCAGACCTCGAGCATTCCATTGTAATACTGCCCATCGAGAGATTCTCTCCTGTAGTGAGGGTGCTGACGACGGTAGAGCAATAATTTTCTACTGCTATTAAAGTGTGGCAAGCACCGGTTCAATAGCGTCTAAATTTGGACAGCAGCCTTAGCAATTGGCGTGTCCACTCCAGCAATTATCAACCGTAAGGTGCCTATCAGCTGTTTCAGCATCGCCCTGATTTGATCATCTGTTGTAGACACATCCGGCGAACGCACAGGCGGACGTGTCACAGAGCTTACAGTACGCGTTGGTAGAGGTGGCCACTCTGCGGAGTCCTCCTGGGTGGTTGACAGTCTTGGCTCTTGCGGAGCTGGAGGCGGTGGCTTCTGCGCGGCAGAGCGGTCTCGGTCCTCCTGATTTATTGACTCTTCATTTACTGAGCTCAATTTCTTCTGCCTGTTTCGTGTCCTCTTCCTGGAGCGACGTACCGCGATTGCTGCTTCTCGGTGAGTAGAATGGTCTCTCACCATTTTCTTCAAGATCTTCATCTCTGTTTTTACCTTCGGGCATTCCCTAGATGTTGCCTCATGAGGACCTTTGCAGTTGGCACAAACTGGAGGCTCAATCGTACATGTAGGTCCCTCGTGCACGCCACCACAACGCGGACATGCTTTCGTGCTCGTACAGGCAGCACTTACATGTCCAATCTTCTGGCATTTTCGGCACTGCACCGGTCGGGGCACATAAGGACGCACTGGGTGCCTCACAAAACCCACTTTCATATGAGATGGTAAAGTAGTACCCTCAAACACTAGTTTGACACACCGTGATTGGTCGAAACGATGGATGTCAGTTATGCGAACAGAACTTGATAGCGGTTGCACCAAGTCCATATTGCCACGTATTATTGTAGTGTTTGTTCGTTCACGCTCAAGGCTGCAGGAAAGGGTTGTTATCACTTTTGTTCGTGACGCGAGAAGCGACCACACTAATCTCGATTGATCGCAGCCATGAAAGGCTGCATCTAGGTTTTTCCAGATTTCTGTAGATGATCTTGTCTTGTTATCTGGAAGTTTCCTTGCCGGCTTTAAATTGAGCGATGCCGCGAGCGGCGGGCATTCGTAGGTCGACGACCGACGAGCACGCTTGTTGCTGCCCGAGCTCGTCCAGACCCAGCGAAGGTTTTTTTCGGCGCTGGCTTCCTGAGAAGTTTCATCGACAAGTGCAGGCGGGCCCCGGATCCACTGCGACCCGGAGGTTCCGCAACCAGCCTCCCCCGCCCAGGCGCCGTGCCTTTGCCGGTGCTCGGGCAAACTGCGTGAAGTTCGTGCAAGCAGCAGCCCAGCCGGCCACCCGTGACGTCATGGGAGGCCCGGGACCTGCTGCCCCTCCCGTGTTCCGTGCGCCGCCCCCAAAGGCGCACTGTTTTTCATTTACAGTTACTTCCGACGCGACAGCTGACGACATCGTCGACGGCATCGAGTTGGTTGTCGGCCCGAAAGGGCTAGAGAGCCTCCAGCACCATGGAGGCATGAAGTTCTGCGTCGCCATGGCCTCGGCTGCGGCGGCGGAGAAGATGCTCGTGGAAGGCGCCTTCAACGTGAACGGCACTTCCGTGCCAGTAGCCTGCGTGGGTCCTGCCGTGGTCCACGTGACGGCTTTTCGTGTGCCGCTGTTCGTGGGAGACGCGGCGCTGGCAGCGGCACTGAGCTCCTACGGCAAGGTGCTTGACATCACCCATCCCGTCCTCAAGGGCCGTCGTCACGTCGGCAACGGGACGCGCGTGGTCCGGATCGAGATGAAGCAGGCGGTGCCGAACTTCTTGACCGTCCAGGGCCACCGCGTCATGTTTGACTACCGAGGCGTCCGGAAGGTGTGTTCCCGCTGCGGGCAGGACGGCCACATCGGCGCGGCGTGTCGAACGCCGCGGTGCGCTCGCTGCGAGGTGTTCGGCCACGACACGGCCGGATGCGGAGCGGCTTGCAGGCGCTGCGGTGGAAGCCACGCCACAGCGGACTGCCTGCGACCACGGTCCTATGCGGCGGCCGCCGCCTCGAGAAAGGAACCGAGGAAGGACAACGTGGTCGCAGAAACGCGGAGCACACCAACTGTCCGGACGCCTGTTGCCGACGCGGACCTTACGACCAGCAGCCCGAGGGAGCCCGAGCCCACCCCCGCGACGGAGGTGCCCGTGAAGGAGCAGCTCGAGGGGACGCCTTCAAACGAGGTGGAGCCGTTTGGTGCTGTTTTCGCGGAACCCTTGCCGCCGCTACCCCGCACAGCTTCCTTCAACACCGAGAGCAGCAGCGGCGATGAGTCGAGCGTGGCGTCGGGCGACCTGGTGGACGTACCGGACAAAGTCACGCCGCTTCGCCTGACAGGCGACTTGACGTGCGGCCAGGTGTCAGGAACGACGACTCTTGGAGGTGCGGACGACGCGCGCTTCCCGTCACCAGCCAGCCACACCTTCCCATCGGCGACCCTGGCGTCGGCATCGGCTTCAGCTGCGAGCGTCGCCAAGACCACGCAGCAACCGGTGAGCGAGGCCACAAGCGCCGACGGCCCCGAAAACATGGACTTTTCCCGACCAGACTTCAAACGTGCCCACCCCCAATCATCGGAATCCGAAGGGACTGTTAACGAACGTTCTAGCAAAAAAGTGCCGCGCGCGCCAAGCGCCGCCCATGGCAGCGCTCTTTAGGTTGTATGCTATGCCGTCGGTGCTCTTGGCAGTCATGGCGGTTGTGCATCTCCTCTCCCTGAATGTTCGGGGATTTCAATCCGTAGACAGACAGAGAGAGGTGATGCACTTTGCCAGGTCTAGGGGCGTCGACATCCTGTTTTTACAGGAATGCAACTTCCGTACTTCACTTGATGTGCTGAATTTCCCCACCCGGTTTTCTGTTTTTGCTTATTTTTCGTTGACTGATTTTCATATGTGCGGTGTTGGTGTCGTTTTTGTAAACCCCTGCCTGCGCGCGGGTGCTCATTGCACTTTCGGGCTGGACGGCCGCACTCTTGCGGTCGACTTCACACTAAACCAGCGGCGGGTACGTGCGTTGGTTGTATATGCGCCAGCACGGCGGACTAGTAGTTCTGATTTTTTTGAGCGCCTCGACTCATTCCTCCTTGATCCCTACCCCACTTTCATCGTCGGTGACTTCAATTGTGTACTTAACATCGACCGTGACGTCCGCGGACAGGGTCACGGTCGCCGTTATTGCGGTGCCCCCGCGCTCCGCGATCTCGTGACTCAGTTCCGCTTGTCTGACGCGTGGGTGCAGCTTCACGGGGATGCCTTTGGAGCGACGTTTGAGAGAGCACAGTCAGCGAGTCGGATAGACAAATTCTATTTTCCACCAGAGCTCGCTTCTTTTGTCGTTAGCTGCGAAGTTCTCGAGTTCCCTGCAGGCACGCCGGTGATTTCTGATCACCACCCCTTGTCAGTCAGGCTCGACTTTGGTGAGGACACCCCACGTACTGTTACGTGGCGCATGGACACGAGCCTACTGGCGGACCCGGAAAGCGTGGCGTCGCTGCGTACGGCGTTGGCAGCATCGTGCAAGAGCTTCGTTGCGACTGATTCATGGGACACACTCAAGGCTCGTTGGCAGGCAACTCTGGTGGCGGCCGGTCAAGACCGCAGACGCCGGGTAACTCATGCACTGAATGACACCCTCAAGCGCATCCGTATAGTGCAAAGGGGAGCACCCTTAACCTTTGCCATGAGCGATTACCTGAGTCTACTTAAAGCACGTTACCACGTGTTGCTCTGCCAGTCATCACGGGCAGCTAGTCGTGCACACCAGCTCGGGCGGCCGATATCAGACCCGGCTGTGCTACGACACGTACGCGCAGGCACGGCAGAGGAATTCGCTCCCGCTACTGTGCCTTTCGTGACACTCCCAGACGGCACCCAAAGCAAAACCACGGCCGATATCTGCACGATCTTCGCAAGCCACTTTTCGAACCTGTTCTCTACGGACAGTTGGCTACATCTTCAAGATGGTTATGACGGGCTTCTACAAAGTTTTTTTGGAAACTTGCCACGAGTAGCTGAAGAGTTGCATGAAAACCTTTGCGCACCAGCCACAAGCCAAGAGCTGCACGCCATCCTGCAGAGTATGAATGCAGCCTCTGCCCCCGGTCCAGACGGCATTCCAACAAGTTTTTATTCAAACTTTTTTTACGAGATCCAAGGAGCGCTCCTGAAGATGGTCAACGGCTTTCTTGCGGATGGGTTACGTCCGAACTCTTTCCGCGAATGTCGCATCATACTCATTCCGAAAGCGGGCGGTGACCCCTCCGACCCGCAAGCATGGCGGCCCATAAGCCTCTTAAACGCAGATTACAAAATAGTCACATCTTTACTGAACACAAGAATGCGGACGATCCTACCTCACCTAATCCACCGGGCTCAAACCAGCAGCGTCCCTGACCGCTCTGTGTTTGATGCATTGGCACTCACTAGAGACCTGTTCACATTTGCCAGCAGGACGGGCTTCAGCGGGTGCTTTGTTTCACTAGACCAGGCGAAAGCATTCGATCTGGTGGAACACTCGTATCTGTTCGGAGTCCTTGAAGCTTTCGGATTCCCTCCGCAAATTGTCAGCAGGCTGCGCTTACTTTACGCAGACCTGAACGCTCGTCTCTCCGTAAACGGCCACCAGAGCGCTCCCTTCTCAGTCACCAGGGGCATAAGGCAAGGATGCCCTCTCTCCCCAACATTCTTCGTGTTGTGCCTGGATCCACTCATCCGGCGCATTAACGACAGCCCATCCATACGCGGCTTCCCTCTGCCTGGCCAGGGCCAAATCAAGGTATCGGCCTACGCCGATGACGTGTCGCTTTTCCTCAAGGACGAGGATAGCTACGCCGCTTTTTCGCGGCTGTTTCTCGAGTACAGCGAGATATCTGGGGCCCTATTGAACAGGGGAAAAAGCAAGGCACTAAGGTTTGGCACCTTCACACCGAACCTTGCGGGCGAGGTGGAGTGGGTGCAGGGAGTGAAAGTCCTGGGAGTAGTATTCCTCGCCAGCGGAGAAGTAGCCCGCGAAACCTGGACTAACCTCCGCACGAACGCTGAGAAACGCCTCTCGGTGGCGTCAACTTTCCGCCTTTCAATGGCAGAGCGCTGCTATATAGTTAAGTCCACAATCCTAGCCGCATGTTTTTTTGTCGCCCGCGTCGCAAACCCACCGCGCACGTTTGCGCGCAGGCTAACCTCGGCCTGTGGCTCTTTCGTTTGGGCGGGCAAAACCGAACTTGTGTCACGAATGTTCATGCGCCTTCCATCGTACATGGGTGGGTTTGGTATACCTTGTATCCGCACCATGTGCAATGTGCTCGCCTTGCGAGGAGTACGAGATCTTGTACGCAACCCAGACTATCCCGGGAGAACACTCCTCACATACTTTCTGGGTACAGCGCGTAACGTGTTTTTTTCACAACACGTGGTTGGCCCTACAGCCGAGCAGCCGCCGGCATTTTTCGTTAATGTGCGTCGCACACTGACGTCATTGACTGCCAGCGTGCCCGATCTGGATGTTGATGAAACCCCGCCCTCCAGAATGTGTGAAGCACTAACGGTCGCTGCGCTGACCCGCGAACAACTCCAGAAAACGAGACGGGCACGCTGGCGCCAACTGACCTCAGCTACGCTTCCTGCAGATGTCAGGGACTTCGGCTGGCTGCGAGGCTGGCGGGTCCTGCCCACAAGAGACCGCCTTGCGGCGTGGGGCGTGGCGCCCTCCGCCCGATGCCCGCAGTGCGGTCTGCTTGAAACTTTGCAGCACGCAATGTTTGAGTGTGTAGTTGCGCGCACCTTTTGGACATTAGTGTCACGCATGTTTTTAACCCGCCTCGAAGCGCGCACTAGTTCACGCGAACTGTTCACAAATATGCTCTTGTGTGTCGGCATGTTCGTTTTGTGGCGGCAGCGTGGAGTGGCATCCTTAAATGGGCGTCCGCAAAGAACAATGTTCCCAATGTTGCAGCGCCTGCGCACGCGCCTCTTTGAACAAGCATGCATGGACGCTCTGTCAATGAGCGAGGCCGAGTTCTTGCGCAAATGGTCGACATACTTTATCGTCCTGCGCGGCGGTCGAGTATCGGCATTTTTACTGCATTACTGACGTGCTCAGTGCTGCGTCACTGCGCATGTGCTTGACTGATCAGAGAATTAAGTTCATCTGTTTTGTTTTGTATTTTCTATGTTAAAACAGAAAAAATAAACTTCTCTTTCTACGCCGCCACCGAGTGAGTCAGTTCTCTTGCGGGCGCAAGTCAGCCCAAATAAAGAGCTTTGTTTGCAAGTATTTCTGGTGTCTTCCTGACCGCTGGACTGCCGTCACTACAACGTGACATCTGGTGGAGGTGCTGGGTAGCCTTCCATGTACCGGACACCCCCTACAAGCCGTGACGCCAGCCCTCTGAGTCATCAACCGCAGGACCTGAGTCCAGGCCACCGCGCAAGCCGACGCCTGCAAGGGGACGCACCAGAGTTCGGGAATCTGCCGGACCCTACCCGGAAGCGGAAGCCAGCCGCAACGTCTACCATGAGCTTGCCCCAGACGACGACTACAATCATTCTTCACCAGCCCCGGGTGCCACCAACCTTCGACGCTTCGCCTGGCGCCGACCCCGAAGAATGGCTGGAGCAGTTCGACCGTGTGGCTATCTTCAACAACTGGGACGATGCCACAAAACTTAGGTACGTCTTCTTCGCCTTGGAGGGACCAGCAAAAGTCTGGTTTGAGAATGAGGAAGCTAACCTTACGAACTGGGAAATCTTCAAGGAGCAGCTTCTAAAGACCTTCACGAACGTCGTGCGAAAGGAGAGAGCCCAGCAGCTGCTACAGTCTCGCATACAACACCCAAACGAGACCGTTGCTGTGTACACTGAGGAAATGAAGCGCCTCTTCCGGCGTGCCGACGCGAGCATGAAGGAAGAAGAGAAGGTGAAGTTGCTTATGCGAGGAGTTAAAGAGCAACTATTTGCCGGCCTCGTTCGCAACCCACCGAAAACCGTCGCGGAATTCGTACAAGAGGCATCCACAATGGAGAAAACTCTTGACGCCCGAGCCCGCCAGTATGACCGCCAGCAGCGCTTTCTGTCAGCAAGCTGCATGGATACCGCTAACAACGATAACCTGCAGAAGAGTTGAAATCTGGGTTAGTTGGTACATTATACTTAAGAAAAACCAGCCAAAAAGACGGGGACAAAGGAGAGACGAGGCACACACAACGACTGAACTATCAACTGTGCTTTATTGAAAAAACAGCCAGTCTCCAAGAAAACCCAACAGAGCATGCGCAGCTCAACGGCACCGCAAAACCAGCACAAAAAACAACAACAGCGATCTCGTAAGATAATCAAACTGCGGTGTCAACAGGACAAGTAACCTAATTCTTTCTGCATCAACGTGATAGAAGCCGTGCTAATACAGTTATCCCCTTGATTGCTAATGTGAAATGCTTCGAGGATTTCCCGCTCAACCTTACCCTTGCCTCTACCGAGAAGCAGAGGTGTTTGTCTGAAGGCATTGACGTCTTACGCAAGATAGACAGTAAACAACAAAGGCACACGGACCCTGCTCTTCACCAAGTGGTGGACCACTTCATCGAAAACAAATTGACACTTCTTCAAGCGGACAAGGAAGGAGGGTTTGTGGTTCTTCCTACGAGCACGTTTGGTGATAAGGCTTTGGCAGCCGTACACAAGAATTTCCTTCCTACGAAACGCAAGCCTTCAAAACTGAAGACCACAGCCGTGAGACTCCTAGAAGCCAACAACTTGGATAATCTGGCTCAGAAGGTGAAGAATTGCAAAGGTAATCGCCTCCAAATCTTTTTCTCCGCAAAAACGCACAAGACGGACTGCCCTTTGAGGGCCATTGTGACCGAGGCTGACACCTGGCAAAAGTTAGTGGGCCAGTACTTGCAGCGACACCTGCAGTCCCTTGATGTGCAGGACCCCTGCTACGTTGCAAGCGCAGCTGCTGTGGTTGAAGTACTCAGCGACGGCATTCCCGGAGCCAACGCTGGGTTTTCTATTGACATCGAAGACTTGTTTTACAGCATCCCTCATGACGAACTATTTGTTGCAGTGCGTGAAGTGATTGAACAGAACGGCCTAGTTGCCTTCCAAAATGCTTGTGGCATCTCCATCGATGCGTTCTTAGAACTGTTAACTACTTATCTTTCATCTACCCTTGTAGATTTTAAGGGCGGTCTGTTCATACAGAAAAAAGGAATCTGTATTGGTGCTAGCGTAGCTCCTATCTTGTGCCAAATTTTTTTAGCAAAGTTTGACAACACACTTTTAGGCTCTTTTCTTGACAAACGAGTGTGCAAAGTTTTTAGATATGTTGACGATTTCTTGATAATGTTAAATCTTTCACCGACTGACTCCTTGCATGAGGTTGTAGAAAATGTCTTAGAAGATTTTAAAGCTTGCTCAAGCTCCCTTTCTTTTACCTTTGAACTACCCGCTAACCAGTCGATTCGTTCTTTAGAACTTCAACTAACTTTTCGTGACGATGGCCATGTATGCTGGTGTTTTTTACCTAGGAGTAAGAAGGCTTTATTACCGTACTCGTCTGCACACTCAAAAGTCGTCAAGAGAGGGATTGACATGAGCTGTTTTCGCAATGATCTGCAGAAGAGTTGCCACCATAGCATGAAGTCAAGTTTCGACAACCAGGTTAAGCGTTTGCAAGAGGCCGGTTTCCCAAAACCGCTTTTGAATGCTGTGGCAGAGTCGTTGCTGCAAAGAATTAAGAGCCGTGATGAAAAGGTGGCTGACCCTACTAGGGCTGAAAGAAGAAAATTTGAGGTGATGCCTTATGTGCATGGGGCTTCCCACAACATCAAAAAAGTTGCTGCAAGACAAGGTGTCAATGTTATATTTTCTGCTCATTGCAAACTTTCAAGCCTTTTTTCACGTGTCGCGCGTGGCAGAACTAGACCACCTGTTTGTTCGACGCGGCATCAAAACTGCTATGTTCCTTGTGCGACACGGGTGGTTTATAAGATTCCGCTGACATGCGAAAAAGTTTACATCGGCCAAACTGGCCGGTGTATAAATGAAAGGCTACGAGAGCACCATAACTCTCTGACTCCGGCTGACGGAGCAAACTTGCCTCGCCATTGCCGCGATTGCGGGTGCTACCCGTTGTTTTCCAACGTCACTTTTCTCGGTAGAGGCAAGGGTAAGGTTGAGCGGGAAATCCTCGAAGCATTTCACATTAGCAATCATGGAGATAACTGTGTTAGCACGGCTTCTATCACGTTGATGCAGAAAGAATTAGGTTACTTGTCCCGTTGACACCGCAGTTTGACTATCTTACGAGATCGCTGTTGTTGTTTTTTGTGCTGGTTTTGCGGTGCCGTTGAGCTGCGCATGCTCTGTTGGGTTTTCTTGGAGACTGGCTGTTTTTTCAATAAAGCACAGTTGATAGTCCAGTCGTTGTGTGTGCCTTGTCTCTCCTTTGTCCCCGTCTTTTTGGCTGGTTTTTCTTAAGTAGAACGATAACCTGCGGGAGGTTATACGTGAAGTTGTGCGAGAGGAGCTCCGACGATTGCTGCCAACGGGAACGAAGCCGCAACTTTCATCGCTCACTGACGTCATCCGGGACGAGGTTCAACAGGCCTTGGGTGTGACGCCGACGGGAACGAAGCCGCAACTTTCATCGCTCACTGACGTCATCCGGGACGAGGTTCAACAGGCCTTGGGTGTGACGCCGACACCCACGCAGCCTCTGCAGCCCCCAGCCATGACTTACGCCGCAGCTGTGCGCCGTCCTGCACCTCGACGACGGGATCCAAGCCCCTACCGCCCTCAGCCAGCTGCGTTGGACCGCCGCCCACTCGCCCCAACCCGCCCGTCCTACGAGCGACGCGCGCAGCCGAGGAAATGCGACGAGTGGAGAACTCCCGACCAGCGCCGCCCACTATGCTTCCACTGTGGCGAAGCCGGTCACGTCCTCCGGCACTGCACACACAGAAGACTGCGCATCCGAGGGTTCTCTTACGACGCTCCACGACCCCGACCCGGCCAGCGACCAGCCGAAATCGAGGAGTTTTTGCGTCGGGAAGAATACTCATCGCCGAGCCGCCTATCACGTTCCCCGTCGCCATCGTCCCCGCGCTTTGTACCTCCTAGCCAAGGTTACGCCATGCGTGGACGCTCCCCCAGCCCCCGAAGGTTAAACTAAATAAAGCAGCCTCTGGAGGTGAGGTTGCTTCTAAGCACAATGATAAAGATCCTCCATCGACGAGTACTCAAGACCATGCCTCAACTACGACGACAACACCGATGACGACAACACCGATGACGACAACACCGATGACGACAACACCGATGACGACAACACCGATGACGACAACACCGACGACGACAACACCGACGACGACAACACCGACGACGACAGCTCCGACGACGACAGCTCCGACGACGACGACGACGACGCGGCCAGACTTGAAGCTTTTACCGTTGCCCAGTGAAGTAACGTCGCAGTACGCCCACCGCAGCCTCACTACTCGACGAAGCCGAGATCGTACACCGAAGACAACGTGCAATGCGAAAACGCGAACAAGTGACCTTGAAGTTATGATCGACGATCACGCGGTTACTGCCTTGGTGGACACCGGAGCTGACTACTCCGTCATGAGTGGGCCACTCGCTGTCCGACTCAGGAAGGTAACAACAACTTCGGATGGCCCGCTGATCCGCACCGCAGGTGGTAACCTGATTACGCCGTCAGGACGCTGCACCGCGAGAGTTACTGTAAATGGGAGAACCTACGCGACAACCTTCCTGATCCTACAGCAATGCTCGCGAGACGTGATTTTAGGAATGGACTTCCTGAATGAACATCGGGCGATCATCGACCTTCGATCCAAGTCGATCAAGCTTTCCACGGACAAAGCCATATCTGCAGCGACGACAGCGACTCATCGCGTTGCCTTAAACGTCCTTGACGAAGTACTGAGCGTGCCGCCCCGATCAAGTGTCTTCGCCTGCATAGGTACTGGAGACGTCGAAACTGCCGAAGGCGTCGTCGAGGGGAACACCCAGTTACTCCTTGATCGAGGACTGGGCGTCGCAAGGGGAGTCGCCCAAATCCGAAATGGCCAAGCCCAGGTGCTGCTAACCAACTTCACCGAAGAATACCGGCATCTAAACGAAGGTACGACGATCGCTTTCCTCGACGATCTGGCAGACATCAGAGACATATGTGCCCTACCCGACCAACCCCTAGAACCATCTAACCAAGGCCATCAACCAACGTTTGATATCAACCCGGCATTACCACGGAGCAGACAAAAACAAATACGCAGTCTTCTTCAAAAGTACAGCGATTGCTTCTCATCAGCATCGAATGTGCGAAGAACCCAGCTTGCCAAGCACCGCATTGTCACAGACGAACACGCCCGACCACTGCGACAGAGCCCCTACCGCGTATCGCCGCTAGAACGCCAAGCTATTCGCAAGCAAGTTGAGGAAATGCTACGTGACGACGTCATCCAGCCATCAAGGAGCCCCTGGGCAGCACCAGTTGTCCTAGTGAAAAGAAAGACGGCACCCTTCGCTTCTGCGTCGATTACCGCCGCCTGAACAGCATTACGAAGAAGGATGTCTACCCCCTCCCCCGCATCGACGACACCCTGGATCGGCTATGCAACGCTAAGTACTTCTCATCGATGGACCTGAAGAGCGGCTACTGGCAAATTGAAGTCGACGAAAGAGATCGCGAGAAGACTGCGTTCATCACGCCAGACGGACTCTTCGAGTTCAAGGTGATGCCATTCGGCCTCTGCTCTGCACCAGCGACGTTCCAGCGAGTAATGGATACGATGCTCGCAGGCTTGAAGTGGCAGATTTGCCTCGTCTACTTAGATGACGTTGTTGTCTTCTCCTCAAACTTTGAAGACCACCTCAGAAGGCTTCGGATAGTGCTGGAAACGATCAAGTCTTCAGACCTGACACTGAAACCAGAGAAGTGCCACTTCGCCTACGAGGAGCTGCTGTTCCTTGGTCACGTCGTAAGCAAGGATGGAGTTCGCCCAGACCCCCAGAAGACGGCTGCGATCGCAGAGTTTCCACACCCTAATGACAAGAAAGCTATACGCAGATTCCTTGGATTGTGCGCTTATTACCGGCGATTCGTCAAGAACTTTTCGCGCATCGCTGAACCTTTGACCCAACTTACCAAGGCGGACGTGCCTTTTAAATGGGAAACGCCGCAAGAGGAGGCTTTCAAAGAGCTAAAGCGCCGATTACAGTCCCCTCCTGTGCTCGGGCACTTTGATGAAAACGCCGAAACCGAAGTTCATACCGATGCAAGCAGTGTGGGCTTAGGAGCGGTCCTCGTTCAGAAAAATGGCAGAGAAGAGAAAGTTATCGCGTACGCTAGCCGTTCACTGTCGAGAGCCGAAGCCAACTATTCGACGACAGAGAAAGAATGTCTCGCCATTATTTGGGCCACGTCGAAATTTCGCCCCTACCTATACGGACGACCATTCAAGGTTGTGAGCGATCACCATGCTCTCTGCTGGCTGGCCAATTTGAAAGATCCCTCCGGCCGCCTTGCTCGTTGGAGCCTGCGTCTTCAAGAATTCGACATAACGGTAGTCTACAAATCTGGCCGCAAGCATTCCGATGCAGACTGCTTGTCACGAGCTCCTGTCGACGCAGCACCCGAAGAGGAAGACGACGACGCTTTCTTAGGACCGGTAAGCGCCAGCAGTTTCGCGCAGCAGCAGCACTCGGATCCTGACTTGCAAAGCCTAGTTGATTATCTTAAAGGCAAGACCGCATCGCCTCCCCGAGGGTTCAAGCGGCAACTGTCGTCCTTCGTCCTTCACAATAATGTCCTCCTGAAGAAGAACTTCGCGCCGAACAGGACAGTGCATCTTCTTGTCGTGCCCAAAAATCTCAGGCAAGAAATTATGCAGGCATGTCATGATGAGCCGACTGCAGGACATCTCGGGATTGCTCGCACGTTGCACCGCATCCAGGAGAAGTACTATTGGCCACGGCTAGCTACCGACGTTTCCCATTACGTGAAAACGTGCCGTGAGTGTCAGCGACGCAAAACGCCTCCGACTAGACCAGCCGGACTCCTGAACCCCATACCACCGCCAACTAAGCCCTTTCAGCAAATAGGGATGGACCTCCTCGGCCCCTTTCCGACCTCTTCATCAGGAAACAAGTGGATCATCGTGGCCACCGACTACATGACCCGCTACGCCGAAGCAAAAGCGTTGCCTAGTGGTACCGCAACAGAAGTCGCAAAATTTTTTGTCGAACAAATTCTCCTGCGACACGGCGCCCCGGAAGTGCTCATCACAGACAGAGGAACGGCGTTTACAGCGGAGCTGACGCAAGCCATTTTAAACTACAGCCAGACAAGCCATCGGAGGACCACTGCCTATCATCCGCAAACCAACGGACTCACAGAGCGTCTGAACAAGACCATCGCAGACATGCTCTCCATGTACATCGACGCCGAACACAAGACGTGGGACTCTATTCTGCCCTACGTGATCTTCGCCTATAATACTGCCGCCCAGGAGACAACCAGGTTTACTCCATTCCAGCTGGTATACGGCAGGAAGCCCACGACAACACTCGACGCAATGCTCCCGCACGTTTCCGACGAAGACAACCTCGACGTCGCCGCCTACCTTCATCGCGCCGAGGAAGCCAGAAGACTTGCGCGGCTTCGCATTCAAGACCAGCAGCACACCGACGCCCGACGCTACAATCTGCGCCGACGAGACACGCATTACAAGCCAGGTGATCGGGTTTGGATATGGACGCCAGTTCGCCGCCGTGGATTGAGCGAAAAGTTGCTGCGACGCTACTTTGGCCCGTACAGGGTTCTCCGTCGCATCGGTGACCTCGACTATGAAGTCATCCCCGGCGGCACGACAGCATCTCAGCGACGCCGCCCACGCCCGGAAGTCGTACATGTCGTACGCCTGAAGCCATATTATGAACGCTAAAGGACTCGAAGTTTCATTCTCCGTGTTTATTTTCATTTTAAAGCATCGAGACGATGCTTCTTTGGAAGGGGGGTAATGCCACGTATTATTGTAGTGTTTGTTCGTTCACGCTCAAGGCTGCAGGAAAGGGTTGTTATCACTTTTGTTCGTGACGCGAGAAGCGACCACACTAATCTCGATTGATCGCAGCCATGAAAGGCTGCATCTAGGTTTTTCCAGATTTCTGTAGATGATCTTGTCTTGTTATCTGGAAGTTTCCTTGCCGGCTTTAAATTGAGCGATGCCGCGAGCGGCGGGCATTCGTAGTTCGACGATTGACGAGCACGCTTGTTGCTTACGCCGCCACCGAGTGAGTCAGTTCTCTTGCGGGCGCAAGTCAGCCCAAATAAAGAGCTTTGTTTGCAAGTATTTCTGGTGTCTTCCTGACCTTGATCTCTATGTCCACGTCAGAAATCACACCAGCAGTAGTGTTAAGTCCATGAGCGAAAAACGAGCGGACTCGTATGTTGCCAAGAGCAGACACGGTCTTCAACTTCTCCACGGTGGCCCGGCTAGAGACATCAACAGAGAGGATATTCCTTCTTGCATTAATACACACTTCTTTGACTTGGCCCGGAACCAGTCGTTCAAGATGAAGAGTCAAAGACTGCCTGTTGATGGAGTTGAGATTCTCTAAATCCTCAACAGGCATGTATGAAATTGTGTAAGTGAGAGATTTCTCACTTACATTGGCCTCGTTAGCCGTTTTCTTGCTCACACTGGGTTGGTTAGGCATCTTCGTGGTCACAATGGACTTGTTTGCCCGCTTCGTACGCACACTGGGCCCACACTCAGTCGGGGTTTTGGGAAGCTTCCTCTTCAGGCGCCGACTCACAATCTTGGTGTAGCCACCGTCGAACTCCATGTCATCCGAGTCGGAGAAACTAGATGACCTCGGGAGCTCTGAGGGGAGATCCATACTGCATCCAGGTTGATCTGTGCGGTTCACACTGCTAACCACAGAAGGCAGCAGAGGCGGCGGGTCATCCGCCATCGCCTGGACGGCGAGGTTGCCTTGAAGGCCACAGAAGCACAAATTATTTCGAAAAAGCAGGAGCTCGATCAAGAGAAGCTGCCGTTCGCAGCGCTCTTCTTCTTCTTCTCGCGATCCGGGCGGATGCGGAAGAGACGGAGGAGCTGGGCCGTACGATGGGCTTCCGTCAGCTCCATAAGAGAGTTGCGCACGCCCAAGGACAGCAGCCGAGCCATCGAGGTAGCTGTGGGAAGGGATCATCATCATCATCAGCCTGACTACACCCACTGCAGGGCAAAGGCCTCTGCCATGTCTCTCCAATTAACCCTGTCGTTTGTCAGTTGCTGCCACTGTATCCCCGCAAACTTCTTAAATTCATCCGCCCACCTAACTTTCTGCCGTCCCCTGCTACGTTTGCTTTCTCTTGGAATCCACTCCGTTACCCTCTTAAGGACCAGCGGTCATATTGCCTTCGCATTACATGCCCTGCCCAGCACAACCTTGGACTTTAGTCAACCAAATGATCAGGCAGGCTTTCGTAAAGGATACTCGACAATAGACCACATTCGCACTATCAATCCGGTGCTACAGAAATGCGCAGAATATAACCAACCCCTATATATAGCCTTCATTGATTACGAGAAAGAATTTGACTCAGTGGAAACCTCAGCTGTCATGCAGGCATTGCGGAATCAGGGTGTAGAAGAGTGTTATGTGAAAATATTGGAAGATATTTATAACGATTGCACAGCTACTATAGTTCTAAATAAAGTCAGCAATAAAATTCCAATACGGAAAGATGTCAGGCAGGGAGGCACGATCTCGCCAATGCTCTTCACTGCCTGTTTACAGGAGGTATTCCGGGGACTGGAATGGGAACAGTTGGGGATAAGAGTTAATGGAGAATACCTGAGTAATTTTCGATTCGCTGGTGAAATTGCCTTGCTAAGCCACTCAGGACAAGAACTGCAAAGCATGATCAATCAGTTAGACAGGCAGAGCAGAACGGTGGGGCTAAGAATTAACATGCAGAAAACCAAAGTAATGTTCAACATCCTAGCAAGGGAACAGCAGTTCGCAATTGGTAGCGAGGTGCTGGAAGTAGTAAGAGAATATGTCTACTTAGGGCAGGTAGTGACCGCAGACCCGGATCATGAGAGGGAAATAACTAGAAGAATAAGAATGGGGTGGAGCGCATAAGGCAGGTTCTCTCGGATCATGAATGGTAGCTTACCAATATCCCTGAAGAGAAAAGTATACAACAGCTGTATCCTACCGGTACTCACCTATGGGGCAGAAACGTGGAGGCTAACAAAGAGGGTTCAGCTTAAGTTAAGAACAACGCAGCGAGCTATGGAAAGGAAAATGATAGGTGTAACGCTAAGAGACCGGAAGAGGGCGGAGTGGGTGAGGGAACAAACGCGGGTTCATCATCATCATCATCAGCCTGACTACACCCACTGCAGGGCAAAGGCCTCTCCCATGTCTCTCCAATTAACCCTGTTCTTTGTCAGTTGCCGCCACTGTATCCCCGCAAACTTCTTAATCTCATCCGCCCACCTAACTTTCTGCCGTCCCCTGCAACGTTTGCTTTCTCTTGGAATCCACTCCTTTACCCTTAAGGACCAGCGGTTATCTTGCCTACGCATTACATGCCCTGCCCAAGCCCATTTCTTCCTCTTGATTTCAACTAAGATGTCATTAACCCGCGTTAATGACATCTTGTTGAAATCAAGAGGTGGGAATGGATAGGGCCGACTTATTCGCCTGGCGAATGAGGCTGTTGATTTTGTTCACCTCGGTGCGAGACAGGAAGAGACAAGGAAGAGAACAGACGAAGCAGCTCAGAACAAACGCCTGGACCAAACGGCGGAGGTCACGTTCGCGCATGCCGTGGCGGCGGCTGGCAATGCCTCAGTGCCCATTTCTTCCCACGTCCGCTCCTTCCTAGCCGTTCATCCCCTCCTGAGAATATGCATCCTGAACACCACCCTTCCCGCAGAGCAGTGCGAGCCCCCGCGCTCTGGCGTGAGTACGGACGGAAACCTGCCATGGCTAATGTGGATGCCGCCCCGTAAGCCGCTACCCAGCCCACACCATTGCAGTCACTGAGAACTCTTTCCAACCCACTATTACAGCCTCAGTCTATTTTGCGACATCCCTAGACGCCGAGGAGGTAGCTATTGCCCGTGCCATCGCGCAGACCTCCGCGGAACGCATATTCAATGACTCCAAGCCTGCGGTCTACAACTGCGCGGGTGGTAGCCCCGGCCATCGGGTGCCAGTTCTTTCCCTTTCAGCTAACCTGCATGATTACAGTGGAGTGTGGGTTGAGATGACGCTCGCTCGTCACTGCCGCTGCCGTCAATAAGACTGCCACCTATGAGAACCTGAAATTGGGTGCCTCAAGGAAACCGACCCGTGTGCTGATTGATTGATTGATTGATTGATTGATTGATTGATTGATTGATTGATTGATTGATTGATTGATTGATTGATTGATTGATTGATTGATTGATTGATTGATTGATTGATTGATTGATTGATTGATTGATTGATTGATTGATTGATTGATTGATTGATTGATTGTGCAGGACGCCAGCGGCGTACGGCGCGTGGAGGGCGCCCGGACAGCCTCGTATTGCACTCTGCTGGACCGCCGTGGCGACTGCCTCTTCGGTGTCGGCGACATGGACGTTCACCGGCACATCTCGCCGCAATTGGTACGTGCGCAGTAGCAGCAAGCAACACTGCTGCCCCGAGAAGAACTGTGCAAAAGTCGTGCTGGTGTTCGCTTCAGGTGGCCTCTGGAGCAAAAGGGCAGCTGACGAGAAGCTTCAACGAGAGGGTCTGGTCAGCTTATTTCGCGTTCTTTCATCAGAGGGGAGAGAGCAATTGCGGAATTGTACACAGGAACACTGCGCAATTGATTTTTTACGATCATCAAGAATAACGCATCCTCGTCAAAATGCTGCGACCTCATTACGCAGTTCGGCGTGAGGTGGCCTAATATACCGCACCGAGTGGTGAGTTTCATCCACCTTGTTGCGTCCGCCGAAGCAGGACAAAGGCTCATGTCCATATTACGTCTGGTCCAGCTTGCCTTCCCGTGGAATCCGCTCCGCGAGCCTAAGAGACCGCATTACAAGCCCTCTCCATGATCATTTCCTTTGCTTGACTGGAGCTAGCACAACATAAACCCGCGTCTGTTCCGCAACCCACTATCTTACCGTCAGGAGCAGCACTTTGTTTGCATACCTCGCTCTGTTGCCCGTCACTCCATTTTGAAGCCTATTTTTTAATCATCTTCAAGTTTGTGTTCCGTAGTGGCATTTTCTTCTTGGAGGATACCGCTTAGCTGCTACTCATGACCAAACTGTACTTGCCAAATGCACCCGAACTCCCATGGGTATACCGATCTCGTGGTCCGCTTATCCTATCCCCACTTGCCATGGACAGATTCCAAATAGGAATGCAGCAGAACGAAAACAATAAACAATAAAGAAAGAGTATGACGCGACAGCGCTGAAGGGACCCTGCGCACCCTTTCGCAGACGATTGTTCCCATCACACCGTCATCATCACCAGCCTGACCGCGCCCACTGCAGTACAAGGGCGTCTCCAATTAACCCTGTCCAGTGCCAGCCGCGGCCAGCTTATCCCTAATCTGATGCACCCACCTGGGATCACATACTTATTTAATGCACATATCTCTGTCCGTATTCGGGAGGGTAGCAGCGCTAAGGATGGGTACGAAGGAAAGAACACAGGGCGATGCTGTCTTCATGTGTTCTTTCCTTCGCGCGCTGCTACCCTTCTGTCTTTATCTCCCAAATTCCCCTCCCTACGCAGAGTAGCATGCCAGCGATTTTTAAACGCCGGCTAAATTCTATGTATTTCATTAAAGAGTCTCTCTCTCTCTCATTAAGGCGAAAGCCTTTAATGCCTCATACAGTCGTGACCAAGGAATGTAAGCAAATGTGTCCGCGTTTCGGCGTCACTACTTAAAAAAAATCCTGTCCAGGCTGGCAATCGAACCAGGGAATTTGGCATTCGAATTGAAGACGCCACCACTCTGCCAGGAAATCGCAGGGTTTGGGCATGAATAAAGGCGCATCTAGTGAATGCATGGGTTTCATAAATAAAATAAGAAAAATAAAAATGAAATAAATAAAAATAATCAAAAATAAAACAAACAAAAATAAAAACAACATAATAGGAAAAATAAAAAACACACTGTGTGGCAGAAAACACTTTCGCCTCGCAGCACTTTAGAGAGCCAAAGTGCCCCCTGAATTTTTACCAACTCGCCAGTTTAGCAATTATTTTGGCCATAATAATTGGTAACGCTAATTTTTACCCTAATTAACAAAGAGCGCCTGTAAAGTAGGTCATGATATTGTTCACAGCGCAACAGAAACGGGAAAAACGAAAGACGAAAGAGTAACACACACAAGCGCTGACTATCAACTAGTTTTTATTGAAGAAAAGAAGGGGTATATATAGAAACACTTATCTTTCGTTTTTCGTCTTTCGTTTTTCCCGTTTCTGTTGCGCTGTGAACAATATCATGAATACTTACCAACTCGCCCAAATTTCTGCTTTGCTGAATGTAAAGTAGGTCACCTACTGCATGACGTGAGGTGCTCGTACAAGGCCCCTCCACTGACGTCACTGAACGAACGCACCTCAGCGGCGTGTCGGCAGCGTGCCCGGCACCCGACTCAAGGGACAGACTCTTCTCGCTTTCTTTCTTTTCATCGAGACTGCTGTTCTACGTCGCTCCCTCTCGACCGACGATGCTTCTCCTGGCAAAACTACGCCGAGACTGGATTTTCAGCCGAGCTGGGCCTTCAACGTGGACTCGTTAAAAACCAGTAGAGCTAAGCTTACAGGCTTAGCGCATTATTCAGCGAAAGCTGGCTGGGATTAGCGGCGTTTCCGGCGGGGAGAGCGGTAGCGCAAGCGCACTTAAATTAGGCATTTTATGCACGCGACGAGCCAGCCTGACACACGAATAGCTACTTCGCTTTGCATTTCTATTTAGCTATACTTCACTTCGCCTCTCTTTTCGAGCCTGTTTACTTGGATTTGGCCTGTTTGTTTCTACCACATTTGGATACTTGGCGTAGCATCCCTGTTTCGAACTCGTTTGGCCACTTGGCCTTGCCGCTTTATGAGCCAGTGCCACCGCTTGCGGTGCGGTCTTGCACGTTCAGCTCGGATATCAGCACTCGTTCGACGTCCCCATCGCAATGGAGAATATTCACTTCCGCCAGCATGGAGAACATAAAGGCCGATGCGGCGCGCACTCTTCACGAGCATCCGTCGTAGACTCGTCTCCGCACCTCAACGCGGCACTGAACCCGCAGCTGCGCCTTTTGAGAAAAGGAAAAGGCGCATCAACTGTTACCACGTCGGTGGGCATCTTAAACGCAGCCACAAGTGGCATGTGAGGAGGGCAGGGAGGAAAGAAAAGACAGATAACAACGCTAAGGCGGTGGTTGAAAGAAGAAAAAAAAAGCCCTCAGGAGCGGCACCTCTTTCTTGCTTCCTTCTTTCGCTCCCTCTCTTGTCCTTTCTCTCGCGGCCCTGTCCTGCGCCTTCTGAAATCTTCGTGGCTGAGTATCTTTACACTCAGCAGGACCCCTGAGGGTCCGCGTACTCGTATGCAGGTCCACAGAGCGCGGAGCTGGATCAGCAGTTCCAGCCGCACGACCTGAAGGCGGCCCTGGCTAAACTGAAATGAAGAACGGAACCGGGCCGGGACAAGATAACTGTGCAGATGTTTGCCAGTCTTCCCGACCCCGCCAACGAAACTCTCCTCGCTTTCATCAACTTGATCTGGCTTGGTGAGGCATCCCTCCCAATCGAATGGAAGACCGCTCGGGTAACTATCGTTCGGAAAGCTGGCAAAGCCACAAACACAGACAACTTCTACCACCCCATCTCCTGCTCATCTATGGGAAATTTCGTGGAGACCATGGTGTGGGGCAGGCTGTTTGGTCTTCTGGAAAACCAAAATGCATTCGCAGACACCAAAGCTCGGTTTTCGTCCGCCCCGGTCCGCGCAGAATGTTCTGCTTCAACTCGACCGGGGTATTCTCAACACTGTCCTATACCCTCTCAACGATAAGGCAGTACTCGCCCTAGACTTCAAGGGGGCTTTCGACACCGTCACACACGAAATTATCCTGCAACATCTCTCCCAGATTAACCGTGGACATAACACCTTTCAGTATATCAAGCAATTTCTTTCGGATCGACAATATCTCATCCGAATACAAGATGAAGAAAACGGCCCCTATCAACTGGGAACTAGAGGAACACCACAAGGCGCGGTCCTCTCGCCGTTGCTTTTCATTCTGACCATGGCGAAAGTCCCGGCTCAGCTGGCGCAGATCGAAGGCATCCAGCATGCGCTGTACGCTGACGACATAACCGTCTGGGCCAAACACGGATCGGTTGGAGACATTGAGGCCAACCAGCAGCGAGCGGCAAAGAACGTGGATGCCGACGCCCGCCGCTGCGGCCTTCAATGCACCCTGTCCAAATCAGAATTTGTTCACATTCACCCGTCGGCTAAGTGCGCCACTAAAGTGGGTGGGTGGATGGATAAGCCTGAACCCTTTAAATCGGGCGGTAGCTCAAGCCGTCTAGCCATGACTCCTGAAATTTCCCTCTTGTCTTGGTTTCAGCCATCAATCAGATAACTTTTGCTTGGTTACTTCGACCCGCTTGAAATCTGGAGCAAAATGGTGGTTTGAGCTAGTTTGAGGTTTGAGCTAGCTTGAAATCTATTTTCCTTCAATGTCATTAAACCTCAAGGTTTCGCATAAATCAGCCCAGCTGCTTTCAACTGTAGAGTGAAAGCAGCCCTCTGCACAGTGTGCGCAGAGGCGGAGGAAACAGTTTTCTGTGGAGGGCATACAGTTGAAAGCACCGGGGCTGATTTATTCAAAGCTTTGGGGTTTAATGACAGTGAAGGAAAATAGATTTCAAGCGGGTAGAAGTAACCAAGAAGGTAAGACATATCAGTAAGGCAGTCAGGTAAGGCATTTAGAGTCAGGTACCACAACGCCCGGTGTGTGTGGTACCTGACTATGTCTTACTGGTATGTCTTACCTGACTATGTGTTACCTGACGAGTCGTGGTACCTGACTCGATATGTCTCAGTCCTCGAAACTCTTGTCCTGGCCTCGAACAACAAAGAGCTTCCCCTACAATTATCGTAGATATTTTCTTTGGCAGTTTCCTGCTTAAACATGCTACATGTTCCAAGTGCCGCTTTCGTCAGCATCCCTGTTTTCCACAGAGCCCTCTCTGCTGTTTTAATCTTTTTCTTAACCGATAATTGTTGATTTGTTGATATGACCCCCCCCCCATCCCCGCCTCTCAACTGCTGTCCAGATATTTGCTTGTCAGTCCTCTAGTTTGCTTTCGACATTCTGTGTCGAATTCCTCATGTGGAAGTAACTGAAAACTTTCCTAACCCACTTTCCTAGTCTATCGTTTTGCTCACTATCTCTCTTAAAGTTTGCTTCAACTTTGATCCTACCATCCTTACAAACCTAATCGGAGTGCCATCTGGTCCTGTCGACGTACTGCTAGGAACCTTCTTCTGTGCCCTTTCCCACACTCTTTGTCCAATCAAAACAATTGCAGTGACCGGTCAATCCTCCTTCAATAAATTATGAGCAGCGCACCTTTGATTTCTAAATTTTTGTTATGCTTGTTCTTATATGTTTCATTACTTCATCTCCTTCTAGCCGAATACCCTGATCTGTAACTATAAGCCTTTGCTGTAGCCTCATGGAGTTCAGATGTTTCCAAAATTTTTGAGCTCCTTTTCTATACTTTTTATTTACTTTTGACATCCATTCGGCCCCCTTCTAATTTTCTCACTTATATATAGGATGTTTTCCTTGTGCACTTTATGAAGGCATCCCATTTTCTGTCTACTTCAGCTTCTTGTTCCCCCCTTGCTTGGAATATGTGTGTGTTCCCTGGACGCTTCCTGACGTTTCTTTGTCGCTTTCTTGACCTCCTCATCCCAAAAACACTTGGTGTCTTCTTTTCCCTTTTGGCCTGACCTTAGACCACTGCAAAATCGGAGAAAACTTTCACAAGCGCGACCCGCCTTCCCCGTGCAGGTCCGCGAGAACGAGGAGCACATGGCGCGTGCCCCGATCGTCATCTTCGACGGCAACCTACCCGACGAGACCATCGCTTGCCTCCTGCAAATCTGCGGCCAGCGACGGGTTCCGGGTGAGTGGCGCTGCTGGCAGCCGCTACTTGGTGGCGACCGGAAACCATGCCGCACGTGTCTGTTCGGGGCACGCATTTTGTAGCGTAAAGCTACACTACGCGGCTCAGTGCCGAGTTTCGCGCGAGTGTGCGCCGCCCGTTATGCGCATGCGCGAGAGCCGCGTGACGTCACGAGAGGCGCAGGTGCATGTTTAGCCCGAACCGTGTTTACGACAGTTGCGCTGCTGCGCATGCGCGGGAAGGGTGCGCCGCGTGTACATAATGCGGAGAAAAGACGGTCGCGCTCGACATGGAAGCCGCTGCCAAACGGCGCAGAAGAATCGAAAAAAGTTGGAGGCTTATCAAGGTTAAGCCCAGTGGATGCGAAGCAGCCTTCGTTTTGTATTCTTATTATTAACATCCTTAGCGTTTGGAGGCATCTTGACCGCATACACGCCCGGCGCAAAGACGCTGGCGCGGTTGCGGGCAGAGAGACTGACGCGACGGCGGGCGCGCGCCGCCTCATCCCTGGCGTGACGTCACATATCACGTATGCAGCGATGGTGGCGCCGCCGCCGCTTCGCGCGCGACGGCGCGAACCGAAGCGTGGAGGCCTCCGCCGGGCGACGTCCGACGGCGCGATATGAAGCCCCATCTGCAGCCGGTGTGACGTCATCACGTGACGTCACATCATGTGATCTCACTTTAAGGTCAATGGTGGCCACCGCCGGCCGTCGTGCGAAGGCCCGAAACCTAGGTCAATATGCTTCGCATAATATAAATTCTTCCGATCGCGAGGTTGTCGCCTGGCAGTTGGCTGTCGAGCAGCGGAAGAGCGACCGAGCCAAGATGAAACATGCGGCCGAAACACCGGAGCGCTCTACGCTACGTATATCCACGCATAGCAGAGCTAAGCCACTCCCAATTTTTATTTTTTCTTTACTATATGTGTCGCCTGCGACGGTGACCTGAAAGGCGAATGAGAATTTTTGTGTCGCGAGAGTGGCTCGCGCTGGCAACAAAGACGCACAGCGACACGCCGCGTTATATTTCGGTGGTATAAACATGTAACCGTTCCTAAACACTCACTAAATAGCATGTAGCGAAATATACTGTCCGGATGCAATCTCCAGCAACACTTCTTAGTGCGATTTCCGTAACGTAAAACACTTTTTTTTTTCAACCTGTGGCTGATATGACACAAGCGAGGAGGTTTTTTGTCTTGTATCCACGGGTAAGAACTCTCATGGTGCAGTCCACTGCCTCCTCGTGCCTATGCCGAAAGCACAAAAGGCATCAGCAACGCAAGGTATTATCACGCAGTATCTGATGACCATTTCGGGAATGCCGAGGTTTGTGGAGAAGCAGCATTGCACTGTTTTCACGTAAGGGAGGCTGTATTGTATGCACGTCCTCCATTGACGTGCGGGTGCCAGCGTGTGTGCTGAAGGGGGTGCGCTGCCCTAGCCACGTGTCCTGCAGTCGTGTTCGCACCGCGTCACTCCTACGCGCCGCAACAGGGCTCACCGCCGAGGCGCACGTCACCACGCGACCCGGACGCATAATTTGGGGAGAACTGATTTCATTTTTGTTCCTTCTTCCGCTGCTGTCAACGGCACGGCGCTTTTTCCGGTGCGCACTTATAGGACGAGGGTCAACTCACAATGGCAAAAAAGAATTGGAGAGCAAGCCAGTAAGTATGCCGGTCACGAGCACGGAGAAAGAAAGAGCATTAAACGACGGGTAAAAAACGGGAAAGGTAAAAATTGGATTAATTGGATGGAAAAGGAGCATAGTGCAGAAATATATCAATTAAAACTCTAATCTGGGCGAGTTGGTTCATAGCTTAAAAGGGGTGCATACTTGCGCAAAAGACGGGACGAAAACGAGGAAACACAAACGATTTGCGCATTGTACATGTCGTTTGTGTTTCCTCGTTTTCGTCCCGTCTTTTGCGAAAGTACGCCGTACACCTTTCAGGACTATATCGATGCTGGAAAAGGGAGATCAGGAACGAATCGTTCTATGATATCTCAAGAGGCAGTGCCCTACTCTTGGAAACTAGGTCAGGGTGCCTTAGAACGCGCAGCTGCAGAAAGAAATTTTACGAAGATGACACGTGTGCTCTCTGTGGTAAATCTATCGAAACAACTGAACACCTCATACTCAAATGCGATGGTATCCATCCGGATGTCGATGCCGGTGCAGTAATTCTTCCTGAGTCCCTAGGATTTAGAAATAGCAATGGTCATGTAAATAAATCTGCAGTGGAAGTTAGCAAAAAGCAATTGGAGGATTGGTGGCTGAAAAGCAGAGAGTTTTATTTTGTGAAGAAGTTAGCGCAAAAAGCGGGCAAGGGACAGAAGAAAGGACACATAAGACATTCACGAGCGCTAGTACCAACTGTTTATTCACGCGGTCGTACAAGGCGTATAAAAAGGAAAACGGCAAGCATGCGCGTAGAGAGCGCAGAAAAGAGCGCATTCAGCAACACATACGTTAACAGATGTGTCACTCATACAACGCTCCGACAACGGTTTGATGCAATGAGCCTCTAGAAGGAGCCTAGCCTTATCATTCTCGCTCTTGCCAAGAATTGTGGTCTTCTCAAATCTTGTCCTACACGGGCTGTCGCACGGAGCAAGGTGCAGCACGAGGTTCGCATTTGTGTCCCTATTTTCTACGGTATTAGCATGCTCCCGTAGCAATGCAGCGGCCCGTTTGGCCAACGTATGAAGCCCCACAAGGGATGCCGTAAACCACACCTGTGGCACATTTAACATAGGCGACTCCATGCTTCTTGTTGCCGGCACAACCCCTGATGCGAGGGCAAAGCTTTGACAGCCTGTTGGGTGCAGAGAACACTGCCTGCCAGCCACTTTTTTGAGGTTGTGGGAGAGATGGTGGACATAAGGGACCACCACCGGCTTCGAGGAAGGGGGTTCAGTTCTTTTCGAGCCGCTGCATTGCTTCGTGTGACAGCCCGTGCAAGGCAAGATTTGAAAAGACCACGATTCTTGGCAAGAGCGGGAATGATAAGGCTAGGCTCCAGGTAGAGGCTTATTACAGCAAAACATTGTCCGTGCGTTGTGTGAGTGACACATCCGTTCACGTTTATTCCGCTGAATGTGCTTTTTTAGACTCGTTTTTCTAATAACTTGTTGCTAGACTGCTGTGCCGTTTCTGCCATCTCTACGCGCATGCTCGTCGTTTTCCTTTTTATACGCATTGTACGACCGCATGAATAAACATTTGGTAGTAGCGCTCATGAATGTCTTACATGTCCGTTCTTTCAGTCCCTTGTCTGTTTTTCGTGCTAACACTTTCACAAAATGCATCACCAACTAGCCCGGCAGCTTGCTCTCCTGAAAAGCAGGGAGGTTACATAAGATTAAAAGTGCAGGAAAACGTATTTAAAGGAAATGGTCAATTTTAATAATAATTTGACAGCACAGTTAAACAAAAATAAAGAAGAAAACCGAGCACTCTGTTTCAAAGGGAACGCTCCTCCATCCATCCATCCATCCATCCATCCATCCATCCATCCATCCATCCATCCATCCATCCATCCATACATCCATCCTTCCATCCATCCAGCCACCCACCCACCCATTCACTTGCCGACACTCGCAGTGCAGGTACATACCTTTCATTCAAGGTTTAGTGCAGCCAGCCTGTGCTGCACGAGCGAACACATCCACAGCGATGAACGAAACAAAACAATGCGAGGAATCTCAATTCAAGGTTAAAGAACTTGTTATCTGCCGCCATTGCATGACTCGGAGCCGGAGCCGGAGCAAAGGTAAGTGAACGCCATTCCAAGGACAACAACGAACCTCTTTCAGTTATGAACCAACAAGCCCAAGCATATACCCCTCTGCCTCGAGGCCGGTTTCGATGGGAAGCTAGACGTTGTATGTTTTACTTCCACTGTGGCCCTAGATATCAAGTTTTTGCTGTCGTGCTGTTTCGGTTCACCGAGAAAGGAGACCACGATAAGTTTTAACGGAAGGTATACTGATTCGTGTGAGACTATGCCTGCACTTCCGGCATCGCCTCGACTCTCTTTTGTAAAGACCATATTGTGGTTAAGAAAGTTCTTGTGTTGTTGGCTTAGATGCATTTATTGTAAACATAAAATCGTGGGTTGACAGCCGTCGAGTATGTCATAAATTCTGTCCAGATTATAATGGACCCCGGCAGTTGCTAATGTTACACTGGTTTCGGAAGGCAACTCTGTAACTGAGAAAAAAAAGAAAGAAAAAGGTGCCGTGAAAATAAGTAAGAGCCTTAGTTCCCGGGTTCGAACCCGGCCGCGGCAGTCGCGTTTCGATGAAAACGAAAGGTGCATGTGAAAGATCCCCAGGCGGTCGAAATTACTCCAGAGCCCTCTACTACGGCACCTCATTCTCTCTTGCTTCTTTCACTCAAACCTTGCTCCCTTTCTTTGCAGTGGTGGTGAAAAACTTTTATCAATAAGGAGTCCCAAAATAAAGAAAAATACGAAGCAGCATTGCGAGTGGCCTTCGGGCGCCCGGTTGTGGCGTCCAGGCCGTGCCTTGTCACGACGTCCTCTGCCCAGGTCATCATTGGTCACCAGCCGAAGTTTCAGGAATTATTTCCTTTACCATTCAGGTACTAGCGGAGGCTGGTACTAAAGGCATTTGAGTGCCTGACAGAGGTCCCAGCCCCCGAGTGTACAGAATCGACAGCAAACGCAGAATAATTACAATCAAAGTCAAACAACCGACTCACCACGCGAGTGACGGTGTGTTAATCAGGTGGCCCACATATCGCGGGTTCGGGCCGGAGCAAGCTGAGGGCACTGTCAGCGTTTGGTGCGCTCTCGCTCCGATGGAAGGAAGGCGCAGCTATTCGAAAGCACGAGTGTTTATTACACAGTGTGAGTTTATTACACGTGTTATTCTGTATATGATACCTGTATTCAGTTCACTGCATAGATAAGAAATGTGCTCATTCTAAAATAGTTCTTCCTGAAACCAGACGCCCAGAAACTTCTGTTCCTTTACTCGTTTAATCGCAGTGCCAATGTAGGCGATATGGATTTCTTTTCGACTGTTTTCTTAATTGTCTTAATGAAATGTATGTAGTCTTATCTGTATTTAGCTGCAACATGCTTTCTTCTTACTACCCCGATAACAAATTTAAGTAGCTATTTACGCTAGACTCTAGGAGATTAATGTCATGAGAAGCAAAAAATACGTTGGTGTCGTCGGCATACATTATTACTTCTTGAGCGCCTTTTTTGATTAAAATATCATTGACGTATAACAAAGGACCTAGCTTCGAACCTTGCGGGACGCCTTTCTGCCTTCTGCATTGTATCGGAGGACACATATTGGACTTTAGGATTCTTCCTCGCCATCTTGGAACTTTATCCTCGCCCCCCCTCTCTTATAAACGGGTGTCACGCGTGCAATCTTCAGTTTGTCGGGAAAAACGCCAGAGGAAAGTGTTAAATTGTTAATATTATTTATTTATTTATTTATTTATTTATTTATTTATTTATTTATTTATTTATTTATTTAGGAATACTGCAGGCTCCTTCTAGAGTCCAAGCAGGAGTGGGAAACACACGTGAATGATAACAAAACTACAAAACAAAGACAAAGGAAAAAGTCATACATTCATACTTTTCAAAGCGGCAATGAATTCCACTTCATCAGGAGAATCAACAACATTCTGAGGCAGCCTATTCCAATCGGACACAGTCTTAGGGAAGGAGAAATATTTCAGTGAATCGATAAAAGCACTGTAATCTTGTAAGATTTTCCCGCGGTTAAAGCCTGTGTTAGCTCGAGGTACAGGGGTAAGGGAGAGAGTTTTGTTTATTTGCGTCTTATTATTGTACAGAAGGTGCAAGAACTTAAGCCTGCATTCTGTGCGCCTGGATTGGAGGGTCTGAAGTTCCAACCATCCGTGTTACGCTATCTGTTCCTCTGTAACGGTTGCAAATAAAACGGACGGCCATTCTCTGTACCTTTTTCAACTTGTCTATATTTGTTTTGGTGTAGTGGTCCCATATGCATGACGCATACTCCAAAATCGGTCTAACCAGGGATTTGTATGCAGTGAGCTTCACCTGTGTTCGGGCTGTCGCCAATTTTCTTCGAATCCCCCATAAAGCTTTACGTGCGGTACAACATATGTTATCAATATGTTTGTTCCAGGTTAAAGTTGATGTTATTGTGACTCCGAGATATTTTACAGCTGATACTTCGTTAATTACATCCCCGCCAATATTGTATATGTGATGTAATGATTGCTTCTTGTTTGATACACGAAAAACAAAGCATTTTTTTTATGTTCAGAGCCATTTGCCACTTTTCGCACCAGCTGTGAATATTGCCAAGATTCGCGTTAAGAAGTTCTTGATCGTGTGGTGACCTGACCATTGTGTACACAACACAATCATCTGCAAAAAGTTTAACTACTATTCCAGGGTCTAGCTCGGTAACAATATCATTGATATGAATAAGGAACAAGACCGGGCCCAGGACAGACCCGTGGGGTACACCTGATGTCACTGGAAGGCTATCTGAAGAACTATTATTAACGTTAACATACTGTGCACGGTTGTCAAGATAGGCTTTTATAAAGTCAATTAGTATTCTGTTTATTCCAAAGTTATAAAGATTTTGTATGGATTTATTGTGTGGCACCTTATCAAAAGCCTTCTCAAAGTCCAGGAACACTGCATCGATTTGGCCAATGTCATTAATTGCAACAAAAAAAGTCATGGCAGGTAGTAATCAACTGTGTGACGGTGGAGAGCCCGCGCCGAAACCTATGCTGGGCATCTGACAATAAGCGGTTTTCTTCCAAATATTGATCTAGTTCTCTAGAAATTGTGTGTTCCAATAGTCAAACTAAAGGCGCCAAAAACCACACACACACACAAGACAAGAAAACGGGACAGAGCACCTTGTCTTGTGTGTGTGTGTGGTTTTTGGCGCCTTTAGTTTGACAATGAATCACCAACTAGCCCAGCAAGAAGTTCTCTTGTGTTCCACTAGCTTCGAGCTAACTGAAATTAAGGATATGGGACAGTAATTGGATACTGTTGTACGATCACTGCATTTGAATATAGTTACAACGCGCGCGTTTTTCCAGTCGGCAGGCAGTGCTGAGCTCGACAACGAAGCAGTAAAGATTGTGTGCAAGTAGTGCGATATCCACTCTGCGTAACGGTGCAGAAATGCTGCAGGGATATTGTCTGGCCCCGCTGCTTTTTTCACGTCCAAGTTTAAGAGTAAATTAAGAATACCTTCTCGAGTCACAACTACGTCCCGCATTGTCGACTGGAACTCCTCGGGTGCAAAACCAATGCCCTGGTCTTTAGGCGCGAACACTGAGTGGAAATACTTGGCTACGCATTTAGAGTATGTAACTTGTATGCCATTAACACATAAAGAAATTTCATTTGACCTGTTCTCATTTATAAATCTCCAAAATTTTGCCGGTGCCTGTTTGAGAAAGGTTCCGAGAGTAACTGAAAAAAAAAGTTGTCTTTAGCTTGCTTTACCCTATTTCTGAGCACATTTCGTAAGCTTCTAATGACAGCTAGTGGACGAGAAGGCATTCGCCGGAGTCGTTTTAGTTTCCGCTTCATATGTATAATATCTCATGTAATCCATGGATTATGTCTTTTGTTTTTGAGCTCGTTCGGAACAAACCGTTGCAGGCATTCGAAGCATATTGTTTTAAACCTGGACCATTACAGATTTACGTCCTCGTGCGTCTCAAAGCCCTGGTAATGTGTCTCTAAGTAGTCAAGAATGCTCACATCTTCTGCTCTATTAAAGTCTTTAACAATAACAGGTGAATTATTGCTTTCAGCCCTACTTTGGAGATGAAAAGTTTCTGATACTAGTTCATGGTCAGACACACCCCTCATAACGTCAACATGAGTACAGGAAATAGCAGGACTAACGAACAACAAATCTAAAGTGTACCGCGATGGAGGTCTGATTCGTGTAGGCACGCGAACAACCTGGGTGAGGTCACATGAAAAAGCAACGCTTAGAAGCAAGTTGGAATGTTTTAAATCGCCTCCTGATACTGTGATATTTGGCCAGTCAATATGAGGGAAGTTAAAATCACCGCCTATAATCAACTTCGTATGAACTTCCCTGTACTAATGTACTAATTGATGTACAAATTTCGTTGCTGTGACGCCTTGTCTGCTGTATTTCCTTTTCTTTGTCCTTTGGTGTTACACAAATCATGTACCCACCTGCGATGGTCTTGTAGTTCAAGACCGCAGTATTTATAAATAAATAAATAAAAATAAAAAACGCTGTACATAGTCACAAAACCGCTCAAGAAAAAGAATGTCCGCGTTAGGTGGGCGATATGCTAGTACACTACTGATCTGAGACACGACGTGTTTGATCGGTCCCGAAGCAATGCCATCCACACCTGCTGCTACATTATTTTTAATTTCAAGTACAATATAAGCGACCTGAGACGAATCCGTTGGTTGGAAAAAGAATGTTTGACATTAATGAGATAACTGCTGCATCATGGATGCTACTGTGTTTTTTTCTCATCAGATGCGCTGGAGATGCGTGAAGTGTTCGTTCATTGCATTAGGTAGTTCTTTTCCTTGAATTTTGTTGCCATTTAACTTGGGTTGTAAAAGTAAAGGCGCCAAAAAACCACACACACACACAAGACAAGAGAACGGGACAGAGCGCCTCTGTCCCGTTCTCTTGTCTTGTGTGTGTGTGTGTGTGTGTGTGGTTTTTTGGCGCCTTTACTTTTACAATGAATTACCAACTAGCTCAGCAAGAAGTTCTCTTAATTTAACTTGGGTGCTGGCGTGTAATAAGTCTTCTTTCTGTTTGTTATTGTGTTCACAGTTTCCCCTATCTTTTTGGGGTCATTTCGTATATCGTAGAAAAGACGCTCATAGTAAAGTTTTTTAGCATTCCTAAGGTCGCTTTGTAGCTTATTTCGGTATTTCTTGAATGCAGCGAGCAGACATTGGTTGCGGGTGCGTACAAAATTGTGGTACATGCCATTTTTGTCTCAAGGTCGCATGACCTTCTGCAGGAGCATTTCACACACAGCCACAATCAAACGGGCTGGATACCCTTCAGCCTCTGAACCTGGGCGCCAAAGACATCATGCGATGGCAAGACCTGCTTAAAGCATTCTGCAGGCAATTGATTCTTCGCTCATCTGACGAGCTTGGAATGGTCACTATCAAAAGGACTTTGTGAGATCTGGGAGTGTACGCCCAGCATAGCTGATCCTTCTTAAACACTAGCCGTAAGTTTAGGAACTGCAGTTCGCACCGGTACCTCACAAATAAACGCGATCCCCGGCTGTGAATGGTCAAAACACACAGCTTCCTTCTGACAGCTGCGCCTAAATAAGCGGCCGGAACGTCTTTCAGTATAACCCAAAAATCTTCAGCATAAAAAAAACAGGAACAACATGCGGATCACGTAGCCGACTTTCGATTTCGTTGCCAGCGGCTGACAGGAAAATGTCACAAAGTATGGGTGCCACAGACGACACACACCTCTTTTCCGGACAATAAACTCCCTTGAAACGATATGGCGGTGGAGTTCAAGTAAAATTCAAGCAAGGCCACGAAATTGTCGCTGCTGATTCCAGCTGCATTTTGGAACTGAACTTTGCCGGTTGTCATCATTTTCCTTCTAACCGCACTCAGGAGTCCTGGGTAAGGAACAGAATAATAAAGTTCCTCGATGTAAATTGAAAAATCAATGTATTCCTTACGAGGCCAAGACTCAAGTTCCTGTACCACGTGAGAAGTACGCACAAAAAAGGGGTCACCGCTCATCAAAATGCAAGGTGCCTCTGAAGGTGACCCGCTGCCATGTTCTTTTTTTCGAGACGATGGTGCGTAGAGCCATTCCAGGCTTGTGGGTTTTGACCGTTAAGAATGCTTCACGGAAGCCATTGTCTTCATCTGCAGCTCTCTTCTTGATGGCATCCAAATGCAAATCATCCAGGATATTCATTGCTTGTCTTTGAGTGCTTGCGTTGAATTTGACACGTTTGGAGTTCTTGTCGATGGCCACCAAAGCCGTTTCACGGCAGCACAGCGAAACCACCTTCTTCGTCAGCTTGGAGCGCTAAAAAAGCATTTTCTTTCAGAGCATTCAACACTTTTTGTAACGGCGCACATTTCGATGGTTTGGCCCCAGCGCATCCCACCACGCAGGTTACGCCGTCTAATATGACCCTCTCTTTTTCGCGCTCCGGCGCACGGCTTGCCACATTTCTGACCATAGCCAGCAACTCTTGACGCTTGGCTCGCGGTGGAAAGCTGGATTCTGGACCTTTTTCTGAAGTCTCCTTGAATTTTCTTGGAAGAACCACCTCTTCAAAAACGGAAAGCCTGCTGGAACGGCAAGTCTCCTTGGACCGGGAGAGCAGAGTCGTCAACGCCCGTTGCCACAAAAACTCAATGGTCCTTGCCGCCAACCTTTTCATTTCTTTTAGCTGTCTCTGGTCCTTCATGGGTTGTCTTCCAAGCAACATAAAGACGTTTGCACAGTCCTGGAAAATCCGGACTAGCTTCCAGTACTCAGACTTGAGTATCTTGCCTTGTGTGACCCCACGATGGCTGCAGAACAGCAAAGAGAGCTTGAGGGGAATGAATTTCCGCTTCAGACTACTCGTGTCTGGCGCTGGTTATATGGTTTCAGGTTTTCGGGAGACAGGTTTTCCGTTGTCACTTGTTTTCTTATACTGTTTCATGTGCACCGTTTTTTCTGCGTTCTTGTTGGCCATTTTAGTTTTCCATTGTCACTCGTCTTGTTTTGTTTATGCACGAAGCTCAGAAATTTAAGGGAAAATATGTGCCGTGTTTCCTTTTGACACGTGCGCTTCTGCTTCGTGAAGGAGCTTACACGTTAGGTGATTTTTCGGTTTCTTAGGCGACGTGTCTACTGTACTGAGGTGTTTTCCTGTCAATCACCTCGCTCGCGTGTGATCTGTTTGCTGATTGTGGATGATAGTTTTTGTTGTTGAGTGCTTTCCTTGTGTTTGGCTCGTGATACGGCTGGGTGTTGCGTATATATGTAGGGTGTGATGCAATAAACCTGAGTCGAAAGTTGGCGCCTGTCCGGCTGCTTCACGTTCCTTCCTGTCCTCGTCCCATTCGAGCCTTTTCTGTATCAAACATGGCTACGAACCAAGTAGGCCGAACCAAAGTACTTCTAGAGTCTATGATTTACCTTGTGATTTCATGCGTATTTCTCGCAATGACAGTGCATTCGTGAAGGGCTCACAGAAACGGTAGGTTTCCCAGGTTTCTCTTTACTGTGTTGTAAACATTGTAGGATTGCTCCATAAGAGACGATCATTGAGGCAACGCCCAGTCTGCCCCATGTAGACCTTGCCACAGCTCAAGGCAATTTTATAGACCACGCCAACTTTGCAAGAAACGAAAGGTGCCTCGTGTTTAACTGGGCAGATTCGCCCTCGGAGAGCTGGGGCGTTCACTCTTCGACAAAGCTTGGATAGCCTGTCGGCCGCCGAGAACACAACACGGACACCTGCCTTATGCCCGATCCTCTAGAGCCTGTGAGACAGAGTGTGCAGGTAAGGCATCACAGCAACCTTGTGTTGGTGACCTTCACTTCCTTTGAGTTTCCTCAACAGGGAGCCGGCTACTGAGATGAGCAGGTGCTCGGTGTAGCCAGCTTTTACCAGCCGCTGAGCCTGCTCTTTGAGGCTTTGGCCCATAGAGTGTACACAGGACTTCATTTCGGGCATTTTGAAGCATAGGCTCACGATGCCTCTCTTAACAATCTTAGAGTGAGCCGAACTGTAAGGCAACAAATTGCTGAGGCTTAGCTTTGGTTAAGCCTAGGTAATTTCGAAAGCAAGCTTGTAGCATCTTCGATATCCATAGCCTCCATCAGGTTAAACGGTAACACAACACAAGAATCTTCACTCGCGTCCGAAGTCTTCCATAGCTATACCGAAGAACCGGCGAGCAGGCGCTACTTTTCTCTACACCCGATAGAACCTGGATGTCTGTGAATGACGTCATACCACACGCTGCAACACACATCCATCACCGCAGCGAGGCCTGCAAGCTCTTGCAACTTGTATGACGTCAATCGCTTGCCGCCGTTCGCAGGTGGTCAACCGGCCGCGAAGTTCTAGCTGCGGCGCGCTGAAGAGCCGACTTGGTGCCCCATCTCGCCCTCTGGTATGACGTCAGTAGTCACATGACCGACCGCCAACTGTCGTTCGGCCGCGAAGTCTAGCTGCGGCGCGCTGAAGAGCCGACTTGGTGCCCCATCTCGCCCTCTGGTATGACGTCAGTAGTCACATGACCGACCGCCAACTGTCGTTCGGCCGCGAAGTCTAGCTGCGGCGCGCTGAAGAGCCGACTTGGTGCCCCATCTCTCGCTCTGGTATGACGTCAGTAGTCACATGACCGACCGCCAACTGTCGTTCGGCCGCGAAGTCTAGCTGCGGCGCGCTGAAGAGCCGACTTGGTGCCCCATCTCTCGCTCTGGTATGACGTCAGTAGTCACATGACCGACCGCCAACTGTCGTTCGGCCGCGAAGTCTAGCTGCGGCGCGCTGAAGAGCCGACTTGGTGCCCCATCTCGCCCTCTGGTATGACGTCAGTAGTCACATGACCGACCGCCAACTGTCGTTCGGCCGCGAAGTCTAGCTGCGGCGCGCTGAAGAGCCGACTTGGTGCCCCATCTCTCGCTCTGGTATGACGTCAGTAGTCACATGACCGACCGCCAACTGTCGTTCGGCCGCGAAGTCTAGCTGCGGCGCGCTGAAGAGCCGACTTGGTGCCCCATCTCGCCCTCTGGTATGACGTCAGTAGTCACATGACCGACCGCCAACTGTCGTTCGGCCGCGAAGTCTAGCTGCGGCGCGCTGAAGAGCCGACTTGGTGCCCCATCTCGCCCTCTGGTATGACGTCAGTAGTCACATGACCGACCGCCAACTGTCGTTCGGCCGCGAAGTCTAGCTGCGGCGCGCTGAAGAGCCGACTTGGTGCCCCATCTCTCGCTCTGGTATGACGTCAGTAGTCACATGACCGACCACCGACCGTGAAGGGTAGGCTGCGGTACCGCGAAGAGGCGACACCTGGCGTAGTATTGCTTTCGCAATAAAAGGACTTGCCCCCTCTCGGTTCGTACCACCAACACGGGTGGTTTCCTGCTCTCGGTAGCCTTAGGTCCAGAAAGCGTAAAGACTCACTCTCGGGTATCTCATGGATCAAATCGAGGGGCGCGAGACACTGTTCAAAGGAAGAAAGCACTTCTAAAACGGCATCAGCAACCGACGAAGAAAGCTGCTCATTTAGCAGTCGGCCATGATGGGAGAGGTAGATATCGCTTTTGATTGGAGCAATGCAAGCGCCGACACACACTCCGATTGTCTGGATAAAATTACTTTCACCCCATGCAACGAAACGAGAATTAAAATAAACGGTCAACAGTTCTAAGAAGCCGCCCTCCGAAATACCACTAGAATTCCGAAATGTGACGCAACCGAACGCGTCAATTTTGAAAGCCGCTAGGATGTCAACGACTATGACGTCGACGACGTCTTCGAGATAGCTTCTGCTGGGCGCGACGGCGCAACTGTTGTTCGGCACTAAGTTTTCGGACAGCGGGGCGGCCGAAGACGTCGGTCAGGCTGGTTTTGAGAGCCGGCCACGTAGGAAACCCGCTTCGCGGTTATGGAACCACAATTAAGTTGACATCGGTCCGGTAGAAGATGACGTTCGTGAGCTTAACGACGTCATCCCATATGTTATAAGCACTCACGCGTTCGTAGGAGGCAAGCCAGCCCTCTACGTCGGTATCGTCCATGCCGCTGAAAATAGGGTCGCGCTGACGAACGGTACCGCAAGAGATGACAGCGGTGGGCGGGGTGTCGGGCGTCGTGGTAGAGCCTGGTAGCCTGGGCATTGAGGCGTAGCTCCAGGGAAAAGAGCAGGCAGCACCTCCACCAAGCATAAAGAGGCAACTCACACAATTAATGTTGACGGCCACAGTCTTTATTGGAACGGTCCTACTGGGCAGACCAGCGTTCGTGAGCGCCAACCCGAACTTGATGATGATGATGATGTCCTCAGGCTGAATGGCGCTAGCTGCTGAGGCATCAAATCCCAACTCTCTTTCTTACATAAACAATAATTTTCAGCAGCCACTTGACCAGGGTTCGCTACCAACATATAACAGAGAAAGGCGGGCTAGTTGGTTACTAGTATTAGAATCCACCTTGAAGACCAGGGAGGTTGGTTTCTTCCTCGTCCCTTGTCTTTATGTGCGGTTTCAAGGTGCATTCGCCACCTACCACGCGGAAGGCCAAGAAGGCAGTTCTGCTGTACAAATTCGGGTAACAAGCATTCTCCACTAAACTACCCAACAATTTCTCTCACCAGCATTTGTTGTGAATTCCTTGAAGACATCCCGTTTTCTCGTCTAGCTCACTTCCTAGAATCAAACACTTTCTTACCGCAATTTTAACACACCTTCCGTAAATCATATTCACGTGAATCCCAACTTGCATCCTTTACTAACAAGTTGCATGTGATTCTTGATTGCAGTTTACCAGCTGACTGTGTGTTCATAGTTTTCACAAAAGCGTTTGATAAAGTACACAATAGCTCACTGCAACACAAATTGCAATGTACCCAAAGAACGTGGCTTTTCTTACAAACCATCAACAGTTCGTTTCCATTAACGACCTCACCTTGGATCCGAGTGTTGTTCCTCGAGACTCCGTGCTTGGTTTTCTCCTCATATACGTTAACGACGTACCCTCCTGCATTTCACCTCACATTCGACAAATGCGTAATATTCAGGGAAATAACTTGAAACATTCAATCTGGCCTCAGTTCTATTCAACGTTGGCTAATGGACCTTAATGTTAACAAGTGCAAGTTCAGGTGTGTGTGTCGAGCGACCAATAACTTGCTCTTGTATCACTTAACAGCATGACTCAAAACTGCACATTCCTATAAATACCTTGGTGTTCACATTACTAATGACCTTAACAACCTTGTTCATGTTACACGTTGTTAGAAACTCTTACAAAGCACTTGGACATTTTCGCCGTAACTTTGATAAAGCACCCTCATCTCTGAAGCTTTAACTGTATCAAACACTCATTTTGCCTAAACTTACACAGCGTCAATATTGAAATGGACAAAACACTCCTGCTCAGTTCATTCTAACCACAACAGAACTGCAAACATAACATGCATGAAAGCTAGTCTCGGTCTCCCATATCTCTTGCATCGCGTTGTAGAACGCTTTGTCTTTGCCTTTTTCATAAACTTTTTCACCATTCTTGCGTGCGCGAAGAACTTATTTCACCCCCACAGTACATGTCACGACATGTAGATCAAGCCCACAAGGTTGGAATACTATTCTACAGAACAAAAAGCTACTTTCATTGGTTCTATGTCGTATGGCCCTGAAGGCATTTCAAATAAATAATAAATATGCAGTAGACATGCCAAATCAGCAAGTGACTAGACATTATCAAAAACACCGGCAGCTCATGCATGGAGGATCAGAAAGCACTGGTCCAATGGGCAGCAGTCTCCAGTGAGGACAGCTAAGTTGTACCATATTTACTCGCGTAATGATCGCACCCCCGAATTTTGTTGGCAAAATTCAATTTTTTTTTATTCCCCGCGTAATGATCGCACCCAGAACTTGACGCTGCAATTTGTCGACGATGCCAAGTCTAGGCGACGATGATCGTACAATTGCTATCTGTCTAGATGGCACGTGCAGATGACCATCTTGCTCTGTCAGCATTGCAGCGGCAGCCGTCTGTTGGCTGACCTGCAGTCACACGGGCAGTCTAAATGCTGTTATGCGTAGTCGCGGATACCAAAATTATCTGCGGTAATCTCGAATAACGGTTCGCCGTTGTCGCAAGGCACGCAACCGTTTTGGGTTGCGGTGCAACGAAGTGACGCGGTGATCCGGCTAAACTTTATTGTTCTCGTAAATAATAAGCGCTGGGATACGGGAATGTCAAAAATGAATCTTCCTTGAGGATCGCTGGCCTGTACCGAGTTGCTGGTAGGAGTAATAACTGCGATACAAGCTATAGTTTTACGTTCGCAGCCGTGTAGCAGCTGCCGCCGTTGCAGCGCGAGTGACCCGATCTGCTTGCACGCCAGCTCCGCTGCTAAGGCGTCGCTGAAATCGATCGTATATATTTTTTTTAATACGAAACAATTAGGTTGTCAGTAAGGCAGCGCCGTAAGTAGAGCATTCATTATAGCGTTGGTCAGTTCAAAAGCGTCGTCCACTATGGCTTCGATACGAAACAAGTTAGGCCTAGCGACGACTAGGGAGTACAGAGCGCCGCCGTGCTCGCGGGCGACACCATTGCGGTAAGCTCGCGGAATCTAGTGCTGCGAGCGTTCCAAATTTGTCGCCTACTTTAACGATGCGGCAGGGACCGGACATTCTTCGGCTTAACGGCGGTGAAATGCGTAGCTTGAGCGCCGCGGGACGTTGGTGCTGTCGCTAGCGTTTGCTGCGCCATCGGACGAGATTGAAGGCTGCATAAAAGCGCCGTCGCGCAGCACTATACACACTGCCTATTTTGATGAGTTGCTGTCGGAACGTGATTTAGAGCGAAGAAAGTACGTTCTTGAAGCGGGCCAGCTCGCGCGCTTTTCGCACTCTTATCTTCTCGGTTAACGACGTAAGCCGAGATCGGTTCGCGATAACTGCGTTCAGCGGCGTAACTGCGGGTAGCGCGCCCGAGTGACAAGGATAGTCTGACCTGCAACTTGTTTGCGTTTTCGGGGCTCAAAATTTTTTGTTAAAAATTTACCCCGGGTAATGATCGCACCCCTAAATTTGCGTCAGTTTTTTGGAAAAAAAAGTGCGATCATTATGCGAGTAAATACGGTATTCATTCATTCATTAGAGCGCATTCCACTCACTCATGCGTAAACGGAATATTTGTATGCTCATACGTTGCACTGAAAGCCTCAGCTGGCCCACAGCCTTGTTTGGATCGCATGCTTCAGTTCAACATGAAAATTCATTCTTTTAAGCAGTGACGTGATTGCACAGAGGGCCCTGGGATGAGCTTGACATCTGCACTTCAGTCAGTGCCCAACTTACTGCGAACAGTCAGGCAGCGATACTTAAAAAGACTGAAATATCTATCACCTAAGCTGCAATGAGTCTAGATTCGTTAGTTTTGTAAGCAGTGTGGTAGGGGATGTCTTCCTTCGTGTCCCATACATTCCAGTGTAGGCTGAACAAAGGGTTTGCAGATCCAACTCCTTGCAGGTAATAAATACCTTCATGGTTCCCTTTAGATGTTGACAATGTGGTCATTCCACCAAAGATTAGATTGAATTCTTCATTTTAACATGTTCCCTTATCACCCGTGCCCTTGCATGCTCGAGTTTTCTTGACATTGCAGAAAGACAAGTCTTGACAAGGTGATGTTAAAAATCAATTTATTTCCCACTGAAATATGCATATCACATAAAACATCCACACAAAAAGTTTGTGATGGGAGATGTAGCAAGTGGAGAAACAAAAAAAAAACAGTGCCCACTGTGCTCATTACATGCCCGAAAAGTAGCCGCACATGGGCCAAGGTCCAAAATGCAGCGCACAACAGAACCAAGCACGTACAAAACATGACACTGATCAGACGCGGTGCCCCAGAGACAAGCGTGACTAGATGCTGCTTCTTTGTTGATTCCTTCAGCACCTTGTTCCAAGGACACTTCCAGTGGTGCACAGACTCCTCATGAATACACTCCCTGCACTGCACAACTTGGGCCGTGCAAAGAAAAGGCCAAGTTCCACAATGCACTGAGACCAGGACATGCCATCCACCATCTCAGTCGTGAGAAAAATGATTGCATGACATGTGAAGCCAACTGCTGAAAGGACTGAGCGAAATCAGCCTGGCGAGGAAAGACACTGCAAGGACCTGTACACAAGCAATGTTGGCAGTCGAGAAGAAGCTGCATAGCTGAGCTCCAGTCTGCACGGTTTGGAAACAAAGCATAAACAACAGGCACAGCAGCTAAAATTGTACTCTGAAAAACAAGTAAGTATGAGACAGACCTGCTCCTTGGCACTGGGTCTGTATCTTGTCCAACCTGCTTGTTTTTGTTGTGTGGTTGTAGCATAATTATTCTGACATGCTCCTGAATGAAATTTAGTAGCAAGTCCCCTTCTTCCTGTCTGTGTTTTTCCTGGCGTGCTGCTCCTTAATTACTTTACCAGGAAGCCCAGCGGGCCATCACAGTGCAAACCACCCTGGCCAAGGCACCTGTTTCAAGGTTTGCTTACAGCTTTGAAACATCGCCACACGATGAAAAATCCATGAATGGCAATGCAAAAACCTTGCACGTGCATGCCAAAGGCAGCACTCAGCACATGGAAGCAAATGCATCGGGTTATCATCATCATCAGCCTGACTATGCCCACTGCAGGGCAAAGGCCTCTCCCATGTCTCTCCAATTAACCCTGTCCTTCGCCAGCTGCGGCCACCGTATCCCCGCAAACTTCTTAATCTCATCCGCCCACCTAACTTTCTGCCGCCCCCTGCTACGCTGGCCTTCTCATGGAATCCACTCCATTACCCTTAAGGAGCAGTGGTTATCTTGCCTTCGCATTACATGCCATGCCCAAGCCTACTTCTTCCTCTTCATTTCGACTAGGATGTAATCAACCCGCATTTGTTCTCACCCACTCTGCCCGCTTCCGATCTCTTAATGTTACACCTATCACTTTAGGTGTATGCGACTAAAACATACACATTCGTGTAAGGGCCGCACCCCCAACTTGGCAGCCGGTAATTTGGAAAAAGAAAAGTCAGCATAATTTTGGCCATTACGCTGGGAGCTGACAGCCTGCAACACTTGGTCGCACGCATCATCCTTCTCGCCAGGCTGCAACCACAGTGCGTCAGAGCTGCACTGATCGCAAGCTGGGGGGTGCTACTTACGCTTGAAGAATTGGATAAAACAGCGCAACGGAAGACGAGACAAGAGAAGGACAATCAGTGACGTGCCTATTTTCAGTCAGGTTATGTGGTCGTGCAGTATCTTTTTCTCATGCTTTTCTGGTGTTTTTAGTTGTGCCATTTCATACATATGCTGCCTTGCCTGCGGCAATAAACCAATTGGTTGTTAGTCAGTGCTGGTGTTTGTCTTTCTCTTGTCTCGTCTTCCGTTGTGCTGTTTTAACCAATTCTTCAAACATGTACCAACCAGCCCGTATTTCGCCTCTTCTGGAATTCGCTACTTAAGCTCCTCTTGTCCACACAGGTAAAGACGCAGTCATTATGACATACCTGCACTATGAATGTGCCTGCGTGGTGTAGCTGCAGCGTGTCGCATACTGATGGACTAGGAATGCAGTCTGCTGCGTAGCAGCCTGAGAGGCGGCGCTTGTTCGTCGGCTGTGTTCACATGAGGAGGATTGCTCCTATTGCTGCGATGCGCCGCTGGTGTGTCCAGCGCCATCTACGGGAGCCTCTTGTAAAAGCCACCTTTTCGACCAATCTGGATTTGTCGACACGGGTCCTTACGCTGTACAAAAAAACTAGATTTGGGAGTACCCACGCTGGAGGCACGTTTTCTTGCAGCAGGCTCAGGTGATACGTGCGACAGCAGCACGCCATTCACCGAGTGTCGCTAGGCTAGGACTGCAAAGGAGCCTGCTTTGCATCGAAGCCGCACTGAAAATGCTTTGAATCTATGCAGTTTAGTATAAAAGACCTAACCACCACACAATACTCTCACGTCACAGTGTTCGCATAATTGAGCTCTGCAAGGCCTTTGAGACAGTGAAAAGCAGGCCAGGCGAACAACACCTCACATTGATGGCTGCGGATTGCACTTGTGGCGCACCGCTCTGAACCGTCGGCCGGCATCGTTGCTGTGTCAGTCGAGCGGAAGATCTTCAGCGGATTTAGATCTTCACTTAGAATCGAGTGGTATCTGCCACTATAAACTGATCTGGTAACCTGTTTTACTTTATCTGGTTGATTCGCACCAGTCGTGGGCGTGCATCTTATACTTTCAATGCATTACACATTTGAAGGACTCCCCCGCATTAAATTACCATAAAAATAACAGGGACGCGTAATTGAGGCTACACTGTAGTTGGAAAAATTTTATGCAAAAATGGTGGTCTCATGTAAGGCCTGCATTGGAAAAAAAAACTGTGGCCCTTACATGAATACATGCCTACATATAGTACATACTACAGACAAAAATGCATAAATCCCTCTGTGTGACCAACCCAATTAGGATTGTGCATTCTGCCATCCGTTGTTGTCTCTGCATCCATGTTCACAATGCGTACGGATGAAAATTCAATAAACGAGCTGAGACTTCAAGCAAGGTACTTCACCCTGAGCCAAAAATTTCAGCCATGGAACAGAGTAAGTAACAGTGCACAGACACTACAACCATTGGTACTGTCTTTTAAAAGCCTGGAGAGATGGCAGGTGCACTACAACAGTGCCACGGAAGGCCACTGCTGGAAGATGCCCAACCGAGCTCCACTGTTCCCAAGCCACTGCAGACACCCTTGGCCACGCATGTGGACTGAGGTCAGTATTGAGGGGAGGTCGAGACGGGTGGCTGCTAGCACAGTGTGTAATCTGAAGACTCCAAGATACTTTTGAATTCAACAAAGCGAGTTAAAGAAAGCAGGTGTTATTGCACCAACTACAGGCCGAAGCTTCAAATTCAAATGCCCTCCTCTCATGAAGTGGGACGAGAGAGAAGGCCAAGAAAAAGAAATAAAACTGGGGGTCGACCAAACCGCACACTGCATACAATCACACACCCCATGCAACCTACAGTGACGCTCAGTGCACACACAGGAGCTTGGATGCCAAAGCCTGCCCACCGGTTTCCCACGAATGGGGTGCTCCCAGTAAGGGCTCATCTTGAAGTACTAGTACGCTTATGGCTATTCAGGGAATGCGAGTGCAAATTTTGTACTGCTGAGGCTGAAAGGTGGCACTGCCACCCACAGGTCCAGTGTGGGCAGCTGACAGTCTGGGCAAAAGATGGAGGAGGCAAGCAGGCAGCCACTGGGCATTGATGTTCACCAGAAACTTTTGAAGAAGCGCCACAGAAGCCAAGAAATGGCATCCAAACGCACGTCACATGATGAGCACACCCTCCGTCCCGTGTTCAAGTGCAGCCAGTCAGCAGAGCAAGTGGAGTGGGGATCTTCATCACACAGAGGTGCTGCCATCAGCAGGGAAAAGGTAAAGGCGCGTTGCCGGCACTGTCCTTCACAGGAGAAAGGGGGGGGGGGGGAAAGAGGAGCGACAGTCAGTGAACACAGCTGGTACCACCCCACTCCTTTCAGCAACAAGGGGATGGTGCGAGTGCACACAAACAGCCACGAGGGCCCCTGCTTGCATGCTGCAGGATGGACAGCAGGTGATGGCAGTGCAAGCACAGGCATTTCAGTCTGACTGCTGCTCCAAGGAGCAGAGAAAGAGTGCCAGTCTGCAGTGGGGCCGGTGTTCCCACCCACAGCTGATGGAAACAGTGGTCTAGCTATTAGACACCTTTAGCATACCATGTTACCGTTACCAGAGTACCGGGAGCCCGCGTGCAGCCAATGCGCATGCGCAAATCGCCCTGACGGCGCCAGATGGTGCCACATACCCGGCAGCTGCGCATGTGCTTGCAGCAATCGGGACCAATCAGCGCATGCTCAGAGGCGCATGTGGCAACAAGTAGAAAAGCAGAGCTCGACAGACACTGTGACTGCAAACACTTGGTCACACTGCGTTCCCTTATCTGGCATCTTCTGCACAAGCTGCATCAAAGCTGAACTGAGAGGGCGCACACTGCTTGCCCACGTGTCAGCTGCAGCACAGGGCCCGCTATTCGGCTCCAGTGGGCGGCGGCTTCTCTGCACGGGAGGCCTCGAGCAGAGAAAGGGAGGTGCCGGGCCTGTGTGTTAGAGAGGAACGGGAGTCCCAGCTGCAGTTAGTGGTTAGTGGGGCTGCGGCATGCCAGGAAACACAATGCAAGCAATGCCTGTTAGTAATAAAAGGGTACTGCACGACAACGCAAGTCATTTTAGAGTGGCAACTTCTGCATACATTTCAGTGCTCTGTGCAATGCGCCTTTTTGTTTCTTCTCCAATACAGACAAGTCCTAACAGATTGAACCCAGATACTTCCAGTTATATTGGCTACATGAAACAGAGATTAAATCCAGCACATATGCATAGAAAAGTCGCACTGATCGCTCGATATATCAAACTACCTCTCCCAACAGATCTTGCTTCTTCGGAAGGCACTCATTGATCGCTCAGAGATGGGCTGGAACTGCAGCCTTGGGCTGGCAGCACCAGTGCTGTGCAACTAAATACCAAAGTGAATGTGAATTGTACTCCATTCCACATTGCTGTCGTGTGGTGCAGCAAAACAAACTAAAACCAGAGCTGTGCGTTGGTTTCAGTCAGCGGTTCAGTTTGCAGGATTACTTGTTACACTAACCACGCTGCTGCATTTCTCCTGCGACATCACGATGCACAGAGGGTTGCCAACGCAATGTCTGCTGCAAGGAGAGGGCCAAGTTTGGGCGCTTTAATCCCACACAATCCTTTCTCACAGCTTTGATAATACATATCTCATGAAAAATGACAGCTTTTGCTTCAGGAAAATAAATCTCATATTACCACGTTTACAGACAAATTATGGATTACAAAGTATGAAATATCTTATTTCTAACGCTTTAAACGAGAATGCGGTGTTAGCTGAAAGTATCAATTATACTTCTATTAATACACTAAAAAGATTCTTGCACGAAATTTTCATGGTGTAGTTGCAGTTGGGCTCACAGTTATTGTGAATTCTATAATGTGTACTTTCCTTTCGAGTGACTTTTCTGTAACGACTACTTTTGAGTGGAATGGACTATATTTGATTTATGTTCGTCATACTTATTTGTTGTACATTATTGATTATAAGTGTCTCTCCTGATGGATTCTGCATTTTTCTGATGATTCTGCACAGGGTTCTGCTGAAACAGATTTTATTTTGTTTACATATTGGCACAACAGTTGTGCACAAGTTCAAACATCATGTTGAACTGTTTTCGTTCTAAGTGTTTTGTATGTGTTCCTTCCTTAGTTTATGTTTTGGTTGTTCGGAGTGCATCGCTATCAACTTTGTTTATGGGGTCAGGGGACCCAGCCAGGTACCGGTTTTGTACCTATTGTTCCCGGCCCTTAGTTTTCTGTACTGAGAACTAAAATGTTAATAAACTCAAACGCAGGCTGTCAAGATTTTTTCCCCTCTGAATTGGATCAATGCAGCTTCGACTGCAGTGGAACCCGGTCAGAATTCAGGCTGCCACAGATGGAGACAAAGAATGCACCACGTTTGTCCTCAATCTTTGTCTCCATCTTGAGCGCATTGTTACAGCATGCACTACAATGTAAGGCCTGAACAGCTGTGGTGATTTTCTAGAGGAGTGCAAATATAGCAGGTTTTTTTATCTGAATTGAATAGGAACAAAAAATTTCAATCAAATATCAAACAAATTTTCAACTGAAATCAAACAAATCTAGACAGACTCGTCATCAAGCAAAAGAAAAATAATAACAAAAATGATGCACACAGAAATGGACACTGCTTCATTAGACAGCATAACAGTAAGCAAAATGCAATGTGGTCATGCAGAAGGAGTGACACTCCATGAATGGACACAACTGGCAGCTAGAATAATGCGATGGGAAGTAAAACGTGATTATCGGACTATCAAGAGACTGGAAAATGGCCACCAAGATCGAGTTATCGAATGCCCCCAGAAAAACTAAAGAAAACATGGAAATGAGGTGAAGAGGACAAAACACACCGCACACGACCAGACAGAGCAGCAGTGCCGGTGGCGAGGCTATTTTTTGGCCAGTATTGCAGATGTGCACCAGGTCACACGGTGAATTCCTCACATCAATGCTGAGCAAAACGAGAAGGCAGAGCTCACGCTACAAGAGTCGTAAAGACAGGACCAGTGCCATGGGTGTGGGTTTTATGTACGAAGCACATTGTGCAAGAATCAAACAAAAAAAAGTGTGCTTTCGTGTTGGGATTGTCAGCCATCTTGTTTTCATCAAATGGGAAAGCAGCATCGCAATGCAATCACTCCGTGCGATAAACGATGGAGAAGCAAAAGCCAAGAGTGCGCTTTTGTGCTTCTTTCCAACACTTTAAACTCGATCTTCGAATAATACGCCTAAAGGCTGTGAATGCTCTACTTTCTGCAAGTTGGGGTGGCCTTTGGTTGGTGTTGAATATTCCGATATTTTCGAATATCCACTCCAAATAACACACATGATACATATTTGAAATTACGTGCACCCCGAGCACTTTCATGCCCATCTGGACTACTGTAAGGAAAGCAAGGATACAGAGCAGCTGCCTATCCCCTGAATACAAACTTACGATGCCTTGTGTGGAAGAATTTGCTTCTGAGCTGGTTGGTGCAGGTCCCAAGAGAACAGGCAAGCATGCATGAGGCTGACCAACTCAAGCAGACAGGCACATATACGGGGGATGGTATGATGTGTATGGTCAGTAGGCACAGGGTGAATTACAAAAAGGTGTAAAGGGCCATGTCGGAAAATAAAAAATGTTTCCAAAAAAGAGAAGGTTGCAACCACAGGCATTTCTCAGGAGAAGTATGCGCTCAACGTGAAAATCCATAAAGGATTCAGACAGAATTTTATCAGTGAGCAACCGGGTGCTGATGCAGGCTTCACTGTGATCACCACTGCTTCCAAAACTTGGCATACGTTTAGGGGAATCGCCCAAGGTGGAGTAGATTTTGCAATAAGGGAGTAATTACTCATTGGTGTCCACCTGAGCGCAGCCATACGGCTACAAAGGAAAGCTATACAGCTTTCTCAGAAACTTCGCAGTTAAAGAAAAAATGGCTGAGGCTTAGCTAAGGTTAAGCCTAGTCAGATGCGAAGCATATTGATGGCTAGGCTTGGTAACACATGGCTTTCCTTGGTTGACGTTCATTCCGCTCTTCATCAGTCTCTGTGGCACGCTGAAGCTTTCGCTTCTCATTCAAATCAGCCCTGCTTCTAGGCGGCATCCCTACACCTGGCCGCCTCGTAAGTGCCCGGAGAGCGAGGCAAGCTCAGCTTTATACCGCTGCTGTAGCGTCACGTGGTCAGCCTCTGCGCCTCTGATGTGGAGCCTCCACCGCCGCGGCCGACCGCGCGAGCCGGCAGCCCATCTCTCCTCTGCTGTGACGTCATGTTGTCACGTGGTCACGCTAAAGGTCAATGGTAGCTCCACCGCCGCGCTCGACGGGCTGTAGTGTAGCTCTAGTAATATGCTTCGCATAAAATTCATCCTGGTCCGGGGTTTGGACCCGGGACCACCACTTCACCGGAGCAGTCGCTCTACCAATTGAGCTAACCGGGACAGCACGCTTATGGTAGGGCAAGAGCGAATTGATCAATAACTCGAAGCGGGAACTGTGTTGACCAAATGTTTAGCTGTACAGCTTTCCTTTGTAGTCATATGGCTGTGCTTGGGTGGACGTCAATGAGTAATTACTCCCTTATTGCAAAACTTGGCACGTGAGCTCGTTTTAGCCCCCACTGCTTGCAACACTGTGCCTTGCCTTTCAATCAGCAACCCCAGAGGACCAGCTGAGAAACAGTTCTTCCCACACGAGTCCAGCCATTCGAAGAAGGGGTGGCGACAGCAGGGCTTCAGGTAGTGGACACGTTTTGGTCCGCGTTTTCTTGCACCTTCTACGATGAGTTCATGGGAGCTATACGGGCAGCCCCACTGAAACAGGATTTTATCTGCTGTGTGTGTGTGAAACATTGCTCGAGTGGTATAAAGGCATTCCCAATGGCAGAATGTCCAGCTCATCACCTATGGAAGGAGGTGTTCAAAAGCCAAATGTAGTCATCCCATACACACATGCGCTCTCTTATGCACTTATACTCCGTTTCATACATAGCAGGCACTGCTGCGAAAGTTGCTGAACTACTGCGTCCGGGAAACCATATTACTCCGCCACGTATCATTCATTCTTCTCGAAATTCTGGTCATTGTTTGGATGAAAATAAAGAGCGGTATAAAACGATGTGGTAGCATTGAAAATCACGGTCGAAGCTGTCAGGCGCTGAGTGTTCGGGCTCGGTGGCCATAATTTTCACACAGTGTGAGCTACTTTTTGGGCGCGGATTGAGTAGGAGTGATTCGCTCTACCAACCGCGTATCATACCGCCACGTGTACTCTTTGCTTCTCGAAGTCTCGATGAGTCGCAGGACGAAAATGGCAAGAGGCAAAAGAAGTCCAGGAGGTGCCAGTCACGGCACTCGAGATTTGTCGCAACGAAATATGCTTCTGTTCGCTTTGGTTGTATGGCAAACTACTTTTTGCGTGCGGACTTAGCCTGCGCAAACAGGCGCGCTAGCTTTGGCAGCGTTGCCTGCTATGTATGAAACAGAGTATAGGAAAGCTATTTCTATGTGCGCAAAGGTGAACAACAGGACAGCGGAGCTAAAGTGCGAGGCTAGAGTAGCCTACCAGTTTCCTTTGTCATGTGGGAGAGTGTAGATCGGACAGATGCTTCAAAGATGGTCTCTCAAGAACATTTCGGGCAAAAACTTGCCTCAGCATGGCAAGCAATGTCAGCTGAGTGGACGCATTCTCTGCTTGCATGATTCCATTTTCCTAGCAGAAAAGAACGGCGGTTCTGATACGTTGCACAAATTCATCGATTTTTCATGCTGAGCACATCATTCCTCTGACCAATGCCTATGGTCAAACAATTTTCACTTTCACACGTTTCCTCGTTTTTAACTCCCCCCATTTTTGGACATGTTCACCTTAATACTACACAGTATTCCCCTTTACACCCCCGAATTTTAGTGACTTATCTTTTGTACTTTGACCCTGTGGAGTGACTATCATATAAATGCGTGCAAGAGCTGATTTTTTCATATTCGAGGGCCCACTTTCGGGGTGCGGCCTACACGTGGGATGTACGAAAAAAAAAATTTTGTAAGTAAAAACACACCGATCAGGAAATGAGCGGCATTTAGTCTACATTCCAGCAGCATTCACGGAGTCCTCCGACTCCGAGCTGTGCATGCTCATCCCGCAAGAAGTCACGTAGCATGTTCGTACTTGCACCACACAGATACTCACGGACAACTTTTTTTTTGCCAGTGCAGTAGGCAGGAAAGGGAAGGAGAAGGGTTTTGTACCCCTGCCATCATTCAGATTCCCCCCTTTCACCCCTCTACCTTTCCAGCCCACCACCACAGTGCAGGTACAAAAGGCCGTCTCATCCCCTTTCCTGCCTAGCTACTACTGCATAGCCAAAAAAGATAGTCCGCGAGTGTAGACATAGTAGAGCAGCTCTTCCAGTTCAGGAAATTTCACGGCTTGCCTTGGAAAGCGCACTTTTTGCAGTTTGTTTTCCTCAGTGCATTGTTTTGGTCGCACTTCTCACCCATGTTCAATTTCTCTCCCGCTGCACGCTTGCCGTGTTGACGAGCAAACTCCCAGCCATGTCGCTATTAAGGTCCTTGGCCATCGTGCTAAAACTGCAACGCTCGGCGGCAGCACACGAAAGCCACAACTGCGATGAACTAACAGGCTACCGAGACTGATGCTGATATGGACAGCGGAAGCTTGTGGAGGATAGTTGACAATGATGATGATGATGATGACCCGTGGCCTCGGGCGCCATCTGTGGACGGCACCAGGAAGCTCCTGTGCATATGCGTGGTCTCCACAATCAAGTGCATCATTGCTGCTCGCAGCCGATTGCGACGGCCATTCCCATGTGGGTCATGGAAAGTTTGGGTGCGGCCCTCACGTGGATCTTTTCTTTTAATATTTCTTTGGGGAAGACAGGCTGTGGACGTTACATGGGTGTGGTCCTTATGCACGGTACATACCTTCCCCTCATCCCACTACATATGTGTCTGTTTACTTGAATAAAATTCACCTGTTAGCCAGCCTCGTGTGCATGTGTGTTACCCTCTGTGGCATCTATGTGTTGGCTGTAGCTGTTAAATCCGTTCGGCATATAAAGTGGTCACGAAACAAGTATAAATAGGAGTAGTTGGCAAAGAAATTCAAGAACTAAGAAAAATGAACTTTCAGAAATGTTACACGAGGCACGTTCAATCGTCCCTTTTGCGGACCCTTTTCACAATTGCGGCTCAAGATTGCTTTACAAGCAACTGCATGTAGAGACCTGTTTTTGGCTCTCATTTCGTGTCCCTGCTGTCTTCACTCTTTCCTCATCAGGACCCCCTCGGGGCAGGGGGCCGCTCTGACACCCTTCGCGCTGTGGTCCAGTAAACTAGTCTTTTGTCGGTCTACCATTGAGGACGGAGGTTCACAGAGTTTGTCTTGAAAGCAAAAGTTCCAGGGCACCTTGGATCAATGTGAACACTTTGCTCAGGCCATGGAAGTGAGGGGACACTGGCTTTGAACCAAACTTCCACGATTGTGCACAAAAAATTACTCCCTTCTTTGTGTTTTTCTGCCTCAATTCCTTTCTCTTGCACAAAAGTGCACATTTAAACAACTGCACACGCCTACTGCATCCTCAGCCATTGTTGCACCAAGCATGGATCAAAAGACTGCATCAGCCTGCACTGCTCCTCCACAGTTCTTGAGGGCTGTTGTCTCAGCAACGCTTTTGCCCCAATTCATGACCGTCTGGGTGAAACAGTATCGCATTATGGCAGCTGATTTTGAAACGCCCACAAAATGGACACAGAGTGATGTATTACCGCGAGTTCCTCAGCTGAGAGAGCACATATACTTGACAATTTTTCAAAACCTATGCAATTCTCGCACCCCAAGCTTCATTTGAATGCATTTCTTCAGTGCAAAATTAGACAGGATGCAGGAAATATGGTTTATGTGGGTTCAACATCCCAAAGTGACTCAGGCTATGAGGGATGCCATAGTGGAGGGCTCGAGAAATTTCGGCCACCTGGGGTTCTTTAGCGTGCACTGACATCGCACAGCGTACGGGCCTCTAGCATTTCGCCTCCATCAAAATTCAACTGCTGCGGCCAGGATTGAACCCGCGTCTTTTGGGTCAGCAGCTGAGCGCCGGATGCAGGAAAAAGACACATGCAAGACAACACTACATCTTCATTCTATGTCCCGTTTAATTTTGCGAGAAAACATTGCATTCGTATTACCAAGACAAACTAGCCCATTTTTCTACTCTTCACCTTTCAGTGGAAGAGAGCCTCACAAGACAATTAGTACAGGCAGTACAATTGGGAAAAAAGTCAACATGTTTACAAATGTGTGCTTTCTTAACACCAGTCAGAACGGAAGCAGCAAACAGCTCCCAGAGGCTGCTGGGGCCACTTACCTATAACCGCATGCTTTGCAGGGGACCCCTTAGCCTAGCCTCTGCTCCACTGAGAGCCTCGACTTGATGTGCAGTGTCAAGCAGGATTTAAGTCACTCATGTTTCGTGGGTCATAAGCACATTTAATTAAATCCCATGGCTGCTTAATCTCACTTACAAAATGCGCATTGCTACCACTGCTCGTCAAGCTGCAACTCAGGCACTTAAGTCTCCTCAGCTATCGCAAAAGAGAAGCATAAACCACAAAAAAAGGAAAGGGAGGCCACAACACAAACAGTATTTCAAAACTAGATTTTATTGAAAAAAATGCACTTTTATACCCTGTCAAGGAACAACCAACAGAGAAGAAAGGGAAAAACAAAGCCCAATAAAAGGAAAACCTAATCAGGCCGTAAACAAGAAACAAGTTACAAATGTGAGGTGGCGTTCTTTCCCATACAAAATTACTGAAGGCCCTTTGTTTGTCATGTGGAAAGCCTGCATTATTTCACGGTGCATTTTGCCCATCTCCTGCTCAGCAGGTGGGATTGTCCAGGCACTGCGTGACACCCTCACAGCAATGACACCTTTCCAGAAGAAAAGAAAAAGCGGACAGCTGGGCCCAGAGTTGACCTTGTCCCCCCCATTTGAGGAGGAGACCGAGGCTACAAAAACTGCACCAATGATACTCCCAGAGAGCAAAGCTCAAAGAGCCCCCCCTGACAACTTGAAAGCCCTACTCAGAACCTTGATGCCCGTGGCGAAAAAGCCATCTTTGATGAACCAGTGCCAAAAAGCAACGGACAAGAAGGACGGAGGGTGTCTTTCTGGCCTCGTTCATCACGGATCATGGAGGAAGACCAAGCAGAAAAGTGTTACTCGCAGGTCAACTCATCCACCAAAACACACAATCCTTTTCAGGGTAACTGCACCCGATACCAGGCAATTTCACAAGCAGTTTGCTCCGTCTGCAACAGATGGCGCCACGACAAGCTCCGCCACTTCTGGCCTTCGAAGCCGGCGTTAGCAGCATTGGCGCACAGTGCATCGATGGCATTCGGATGATAGTATCGGTTAAGCAATTAGCCTCATTTCTAGTCAGACCACATAAATAAATAACACCGAGAAGGAAATTGGCCGAGTTGGGGAATCAAACCAGGGTCTCCGGAGTGCGAGACAAGCACGCTAACCACTCTGCTATGCCAACTCGATGGTTTGGAATGAACAAAGGCGCCTCTAGCGAATTCATTCACTCCCATCGACCTCCCTTCCAGTTACAGCGAGGTTCAGGTGTCCACCGAGATATGCAAGACAGATACATTTCCTTTCCTCAAAAATCAATTTACCTTTGCTCAGAGCCGAATAGCTGATGGCTTTCTGTGGACTCCCTGGCAGCATGGCTGAATGGTCACGTGACCAAATATGGCGGCGCCCATGCTCCCGCGCTGTAAGGCGTCTATAAATGCGTGCTTGCCTTGGCGTGAATGCTATGCAGTCCTCTGAGGAGAAGTGGCAGCGACAGCGACAGCGTGCACAAGAGACGCCAGAACAGCGTGAAGAACATCTTGCAAGGCGTCGTGCTAAGAATGCAGCTCGGCGACAACGTTCTACCTCGCAGCGTGGTTCCACATCATCACTCAGCGATGAATCTCAACACCTGACTCCTCATAAATGTTGCAGTGCTACCAGGTGAAGGCAACGCGCAGAAGAATCGCCAGAGCGCGCACACACCATTGCTTATGCAATTCACCCGGTTTAACCCGAGCTAAACCACTGCCAATTTTTTTTTTTACTTGAGTGATTGTGAACCCTGAAAAGATCCATTCCTTATTCCCAACTCTGCCAAGGGTTCAGTCTAGATGTCCAAGAGCTGTTCCGTTCACTTCCGCATGATGCGCGCACGAACTGTGAAAGCTTGTATTTCTGATTCCAAAGACAAAATTCGATGCAGAAACAATTCTGGTATAGCAGCTGTTAGGATTACGCTCGTTTCATTTAAAGTCTACTTCTGGTGAAACAAGTTCTTCCTCCAAAGAACCCCCGCATTGTGTGACATTTCTCAGTCGTGCTGACAAGAGCACGGCAGGCACCCAGATTGATGCTACGTCTGTTCTGATGGCTGTTTAGTGCTTGCACCATCTTCGTGACTCCCCCACTGCGTAGCACACATTTTAAAAGTGTTCCGAGACCAAGGCTCATATTTCATCTGCGTGCTGGGAACAGTTCTGAGACCTCTCTCAAAAGCCGGCATGTGTGCTGGAGATAACGAACCAGGTCCACATAGGCACTACAGTAGTTGTGGGCCCCCAAAGGAGGTTAAAAATGGAGTCGTTTTCTAGTGCCTCTCAAAATCATGCACTGAACTGGTGCACTGCTGGTTACCCTGACAACGAGCTTGTAAGGTCTGCCTCTGAAAAGCTGACTATGAAGGGGCTCTTCCCTAAGTGTCCCCCTCACAACAAGCGTGTCGTTCGGCCACATGTTCACATGGTATAAGTGGCTACAGTGGTGTCAGCTTCAAGAGGGCTTTCCTGCATGCAGTCTCGTTAGCAAAGGAACAGCCAGATAACAGGGAGCAGGCTGTAAAGGATGCAATGTCAGGCACCAGTTTTGGTGCCTGCCTTGCAAGACAGGAGTTGCTTGACACGTGCCCCTGAAATGTGCCCAGTCAGACAAGCAGGATGTCGCATAAATTACAGATTAAAAGATCTTTGTCTGATTCAAAGCTACCAAAGCACTGGCTCGAGTGTGAATCGTGTGAGGCCATTTTCAATGACACAACCATTTTGACAGCACATAAACACACGTGCGAAATAATCGAGGCTAAAAAGGGCCCAACTGTGTAAGTAAGCCTTCAATTATTTTGTATAAGAAAGTACTACTTGACTTTCCTGCCACCTGATATCTGCAACGTTTTTCTGGTGCACAGCCTGATCAGATTCTGCTTTCAAACATGTTTTTTCTTGCGGTTCTTGCTTTGCTCTTTGTTGGTTGTTTCTTGGCGTGGTATAAAAGTGTGTTTTTTTCAATACAACAATTTAGCTGCGAAACAGGGCTTGTGAGGTCTTCCTCTCTTTCTCGTGGTTCCCTTTTCAGATGCAGCGCTCACTACAGCACCCTGACAGGGACATGCACCACGAAAGGAAGGTGCCTTCTCTTCACAGTCTCCTGTCCTTTCATGGGTGTGTTGTTAGTAGGGCCAGGGTTCGGGCTAGTGGGCAGTTAACATGAGGATCCATAGCGCACAAAATTGAAGGGACACAACACAAGCACTAAACTTCCACTGAACGGTCTTTATGTGGTGTGGACAACCTTGTAAAGATCACGTAAGGTACAGGTATAGATGACTAACGATTATCTTGTCAAGTCTTGACACATCATGGACTTTACAAGATAATCGTTGTTAGTCATCTATACCTGTACCTTGCGTGATCTTTACAAGGTTGTCCACACCACATAAAGACCGTTCAGTGGAAGTTTAGTGCTTGTGTTGTGTCCCTTCAATTTTGTGCGCTATGGATCCTCATGTTGTTAGTGGCTATTTATTATTAATAAAAATGGAAGGAACAAAATATGTCGGGAATAAAAGGCCAGGGAAAGAAAGGGTAGCCTTCATCGGTGTGCGAGTACTGCTTTCACCGGTGTGCCACCAACCTGCCCCACATTTACCACGGCTCCCCACCAGACACTAAATGCCATGTTGCAGCACATGAAGCGTGGCCCTTCAAAACACGCAGGCAGGACTGCACAGGCTTGGCATTCGCTGGGGCAAGAAAGCAATGCACTACAAAACAATGCACGAGAACAAGCAGTGCTGTGAGTGGGTGACAGGGCAACCAATTAGACCCCGTTCCATACGTCAGGTGCAAAAGTACGCAAGTGTTAGCGACGGCGTGTCATAAGGATGCATTTATCGAGCAGACAAAGTATTTATTATTTTTTGCACTACTTTTTGATTGTGGATGCAGGCAGTGCAAATAAGAGCTCTGACAGCCTGATGTATGAAACGGGGTTTAGATACCAAGAGGTCCACTAAAAATGTACAAATGCACCTACATCAGGGTTTCTGACCTGGAGTAATTAATGAAATGAATGAAAAATTGCAAAAATGATGAGGAACCCACAAAGGATGAAAAGCTCGCTGCTTATCCATAGTCCTTTGTGCAGTCTTTTCACAATGCACCAACGAGTCCAATTTCAGCTTCGCATACAAGTCTTTCACAGGGAGCAGTTCAAAAGCCAGCCTCCTACGCTCCACTTGTGAGAAAACAATTATTGCTCTCTTTCCCACAGAGTTTCTGGGTGTTTAAGCTGCGTGCAAACTGATGATTGCAGAGTTGGGACGACACAGCTGGTTGAAAAGTACAGCCGCAGTGCTGCACTTTCAACAGCCATATTAACGTACAAAGCTATCCACTCTCTGGCTTACTGTTCTCACCGTGAAGAGCCAACATGGTATTTCCAAGAAACGACTGATCTCCAGATAGCTGTAGTCATTAAACTGACCACAGTTTTGATAGGCACAGACGATTGCTTCAAAAGTGGCAGTGCATTCACTGCAGAGCGCAATGCTTAAAGCTCAGTTGCAACCGGCAGCTCAGTAAAGACTTCACGGCACCTCCTAAACACTTCAAAATTCAGTGCATTTGGCCCCTGCATTTTTTTCAGAGCTGAAGTGACTGAGTGCAAATGACAACCCACAGGGCTGTTGATGAACACAGCTGCACTACTCATGGCATTCATTTTTTTTTGCAGTAGACCCCACAGTGTTTGTGGCAGTTAAGTGCACGCCTGACATGTCTGGACGGTCCAAATGCTGCAGTGACTGAATGCTACCCTCTGCGATGGCTCAATGTGGTGCAAGAACGGCATCTCTCTTTTGGACGCTGCCTGGAAGTGAGACGCACACACAGACCGCAATGCGTGCCAAAGGGCGACATCCACGGGGGACATGCAAGCTCAGGACCTGGGTTGCATGTTGTAGATGAGGTTGTTGGCGCGGCGGCGACGCTCGCGGGCCTTGAGGGTCTCCCCGAGCAGCATCAGGGCGGCCAGGGTGTGGAAGAAGAAGGCCACCACGGCCAGGGCGTAGGCCCATGACAGGTGGTTGTACTTGGGGTACTGGAGCCAGGAGCGCTCGAAGCACATGCCCCCGAAGACGGCCACGGACAGGAAGACGGGCAGCGCCGTCAGGGCCTCCAGGATGAAGGCGCCCAGCAGGAAGATGATCTCGTAGCGCAGCAGGTAGCGCATGAGCACCACGCTCAGCAGCCCCAGGGCGGCCAGGGCGAACATGAGGGCAAAGGTCATCATGCTCTGCACAAACATGAGCCAGCCGGGCAGGAGCCAGTCGCGGATGTTCTGGTAGGTGTACGAGTGCACCCAGTGGCAGCCGTCAAAGGTCTCGTCGTACTGGTACGAGGGGTGGCGGTAGTTGCGGAAGCACACGTCCCACAGGCCCAGCCGCACAAACTCCATGTGGGCCTCCTCGTAGCTCTCCAGCCAGTAGGGGCTGGCAAAGCTCACCAGCAGCACCAGGGTGGACAGGTACGCCACCAGACCCGCACCCAGCAGCAGGCCCGACGCCGGCGGGTACCGGTACACCTGCCCACTCGACGACTTCTCCATCCTCCTGCAAAGCATCCCACTTCATCCAATCTATGCCAAATGACCCCCCCTGCATCAGAAGCCGCACAGGAGGTGAGAGCCCCAAGACGTGAGGCTACATGAAAGTGCCACCCGAGAGTATCAGGAAATTTGCGCCCACACGTGATGGGGTGCAGCGCATATGGCAGGTTCTCTCAGATCATGAGTGGCAGTTTACCAACATCCCTCAAGAGAAAAGTATACAACAGCTGTATCCTACCGTTACTCGCCTACGGGGCAGAAACGCAGAGGCTTACAAAGAGGGTTCAGTTTAAGTTAAGGACAACGCAGCGAGCTATGGAAAGAAAAATGATAGGTGTAACGTTAAGGGACAAGAATAGGGCAGAGTGGGTGAGGGAAGAAATGGGGGTTAATGACATCCCAGTGGAAATCAAGAGGAAGAAGTGGGCTTGGGCAGGGCATGTAATGCGCAGACAAGATAACCGTTGGTCCTTAAGGGTAACTTAAGGGTAAGGGTCCTTAGTGAATTCCAGTATGCTTGAAGAAGACAAAGTCAGCCACCTTCTAAAAGGAATTACGGAAGACGTTTACAATTTCTTGATTAACAAAGAGAGCCTGAGCACCACCGCTGATGTTATAAAACATAGTAGAACATTTCAAGCTCTTAAGCTGCGTCAAATCACTCCTAGATCCGGAAGCCTGGCCAAAGTCACCTCTATAGCCAGTGTTGAAGCCTGTCCTCCACATTCTATGACTGATATGATACTAGAGATTGTGCGTGAGGAATTTGCCAGATCCAGGGACACCTTCTGCCGTGCGGAATACCTGCGGCACAGTTGTGCACCACAGGTAGATGTTGCCGCCCTGTCGACTCCGTGGGCTCAACCTAGCGGCGTTTCGCCTATGGACAATCGGAACAAAATTGCCCAACCTAACCACCTACCCTGAAGACGTGGGTCGTCAGCAGCGAGAGCCTGGCTACAACCAACGTCATGACTTTGTTCGCCAGGACTCTTATGACAGTCGCTGGCGCTCTCAACCTTTGTGCTACCGGTGTGGCATTGCAGGGCATATCGCTAGATACTGCCGCCGCCATTTCCCGACTGCTCAAGACTACCGACCCCCGGCGAATATTCACGGACAACTGCACACCGAACAGCAGCGACCCCCAACGTCCGGTTGGGACCGGTACTGTCCGAGCAATTTGCGGAGTTCACCACCTGCATCTGATCGCAGTGTGACGCCGCCACCTCAGCGCCAACGGCGGTCATCTTCTCCTCGACGTCGTGTTTCCCCTCCGCCTCCGGGAGGTGTGGCCGATGGAGGCGAGGCCGTCGGCGAGTCGGATGATGTCCATTATACTTCTGCCCGTGTTTATGTTGAAGAACAAACTGGAAGTGTTTATTTATTCATGGTGTGAAAACAATGGCTCTTGTGGACACTGGAGCTAAAGTATACGTTATGAGTTTGAGGTTTAAGAACCGTTTAGGTAGGAAAGTAATGTTTAGTGGTGACCAGGCAGCGTTATTCCGTGGTGTTGGTGGTGAACCTTTGGTTCCACTTGGTGTGTGTGCGCTTCGCATGCTGTTATTGGTGGTCTAACGTTAAAGAACAGAATTCGCAGTGGTGCCTCGGTCGACGTATGATGTGATTCTTGGGACTGATTTTCTGCAAGAGTGTGGGGCAACTTTAGACTGTCGTACGGGAGAGATTCCTTTGAATTCTTCATTACTTTCAGCTCATGTGGATAACTCGACACCTGATTATGGAGCATTTGCGGCGGAAGAAGACACTATTGCACCAGCTTTATCTGTAGCATTTGTGCGGGTTTCCTCTTTTCACAATCAGTGCGAATGTTTTGAAGCTGTAGTAGAAACAACGACACTCGCCTGCTCTAAGAAGAGTATCTTCATGCCTCGTTGTGTCGTTCCCGTGGTCAGAGGCTGTACCGAGCTGTGGACAGTCAACCACTCTGAAGAGCCAGCTGTGTTGTTTCGGGGCCTCAAACTCGCCCGTTTCTAGGAAGGCATGTCAGGTTCCGTCGCGGCGTTAACCAGCTCTGTCAGTGAGCAGCACGCGAAAAGAGATATGGAGACCCAACTTAGGGCTATGATTAATCAGTCTCTTCCCCCAACCGAGCGTCGCATTCTAGTGGAACTCCTTCTGAAGCACGTGTTCATGTTTGACTTTCCCAAAGACGATTTAACACCGGGTCTGCACCTCCATTACGCCAGAAGCCCTATCGAGTCTCAGCCACTGAACGTAAGTTAATAGATGGCCAAGTTCAAGAGATGCTAAAGCGAGGCATAATTCGAGAATCTTCTAGTCCTTGGGCAGCTCCAGTTATCCTTGTTGGGAAAAAAGATGGCACATGGAGGTTCAGTGTTGACTACCGTGGCTTAAATACGGCCACGAAGAAGGACGTCTACCCACTTCCACGTATAGATGACGCAATTGATTGTCTGCACTCCACTTCATAATTTTCTTCTATTGATTTGAGATCAGGCTACTGGCAAATCCCCATCCACACTGCAGGTAAAGAAAAACGGCATTCATAACACCAGACGGACTTTATGAGTTTAACGTTATGCCTTTTGGATTATGTAATGCGCCTGCAACACTCAAGCTGTTTATGGATACAATCCTGCGTGGACCAAAGTGGCAAATTTGTTTAGTTATTTGGACGACGCTGTAATTTTTTGGCAAAACATTTAGTGAGCCCAACAGCCACCTGGATATCTTGCTTGATTGCATGAAACAAGCTGGCCTTACCCTAAATTCCAAGAAATGTCATTTTGGGAACTGTGAAACAATTGTTCTTAATCATTTAGTTGATCAAGAAGGTGTTCGACCAGATCCAAAGAAAATTTAAGCTGTCAAAAAAGTTTTACGATGCCCCAATCAGTGAAAGAGCTGCAGAGCTTTTTTAGGGCTCTGCTCGTACTTTCTACGCTTTATAGCAAGGTTTGCAGACATCGCTCACCCACTCACGTGTTTGCTGCATAAAGATGCACCGTTCAGTTGGACCAGCGAATGTGACGCAGCTTTCCATCATCTGAAATTTCTTTTGACCTCGGGCCCCATCCTACGCCACTTCTGCCCATCAGCAGCAATTGAAGTACACACTGATGCAAGTGGTATCGGTATAGGCGTTGTACTTATACAACGTCATGGCCACGATCAGCACGTGGTAGCCTATGCCAGCCGCTCGTTGAGTAAGTGTGAAAGGAATTGCACGGTTACTGAGCCAGAATGTCTCGCCGTTGCTTTCGCTGTACGGCGCTTCCGCTCCTATCTGTACGGGAATGCTTTCACCGCCGTGACCGACCACCGGACGGCTAGCTCGATGGGCTTTGTGCCTCCAAGAATTTAATTTTACTGTGGTGCACAAAAGCGGCCGTAAACACTCAGATGCTGATTGTCTTTCGTGTTTGCCACTTCAAATGATTGACGACGATGTAGACAACTTTGATGAATACTTGGCTTCCCTTTCACAGGCCTTCCCCACTCTTCGAGTTTTCCGAACTGAGCAATGCAAGGGCCAAACATTAACCTTTTTGTTTGATGCCGCCAAAGATTCTGCAAAGAACTGTTTTTGCATTCACAAGGGATTGCTATATAAGAAGAATTTTGCTTCTGGGGGAGCACGCATGCTTCTTATCGTGCCAGAAAGCCTACGCATCACAGTTCTTTAAATGATGCACGACGACGCCACGTCTGGGCACTTGGGAGTAGCCTGAACGATTTTACTGGCCTAACATGCGTTCAACCATCCAGCACTATGGAGCCAGCTATGTGCAACGACAGCGCTTTAAGCTACCGATTTCAAGTCCACTGGGAAAACTGCGGCCAATCACAGCTCCAACAGCCCCGTTTGAGGAAGTTGGCATTGAACTTCTTGGACCTTTCCCACAGTCCTCTATAGGAAATCGATGGATTCTTGTGTGCATAGACTATTTAACCCGTTATTGTGAGACAGCGGCGATACCAGCCGCAACTGCGTCTGAAGTATCTCATTTTATTCGTCATCCTTCGGCACGGCCCTCCTGCAGTTCTCATTAGCAACTGTGGACGCCAATTCACAGCGGACGTTGTCGAAAAACTTCTCCGCCTCAGCAGCTGCAGTTTTCGCCACTACACGCCATATCATCTCCAAACGAACGGTGTGGTAGAACGCACTGATCGGACGCTCACCACCATGCTTGCTATGTACGTCGCTGCAGATCACAAGGACTGGGATGGCGCCCTCCCGTTCATTACTCATGCATACAACACAGCGCAGCATGAGAAAACTGGCTACAGCCCCTTCTACCTGCTCTATGTTCGCTCGCCTCGCTGTGGCCTCGACACCATACTACCATTTTTCATCCACGATGAACCTTCTCTTGCGACCACGCTCTGCAGAGCTGAAGAAGATCGCAAGCTTGCCCGCGATCGAAGTTTATCTGCTCAAGAGCGTTCTAAGAAGCGCTACGACGTCCGACACCAAGAAGTTTCTGATGTTCCTGGTGACATTGTGTGGTTGTGGACACCTGTACACAAGCGCAGTCTGTGTCAGAAACTGCTGTCACACTACACTGGACCGTCTGTTGTGTTGCAGTGCATAAGCGACCTTAATTATGTCATAGCACGCCTAACTACGAGTGGTCAACGGTCATGCCAGTCTCAGGTGGTGCATGTCTCAAGCAATTTCATACCAGACGTTCTATTTAACTCGCCCAACGGGCTTCATCTGCGAGGAGGGAAATGTCATGCGCTTTCGCAGAACATCGACGGAAGAAGCAGAAGATCAACGGTCGGAGAACCGGTAGAGGAAGGAGAAGAGAAAGGGCTGAATGACTCTCGTAGGCTTCGTCGCTGTCCTGCTTCTATCGATCCCCTCCGTAAATAAACCCTTGTGGGTGCTAAGCACGTAACAATACGTCTATAATAAACTTAATTGGCCTGACCTGGAAACTGTCAGCGTCACAGACCGAACTATTAGAAAGTTTCAAAAATGGCAATACAACCTCGGCCTCAGAAATAGAATGAAGAAATAAGCTATTTTCTAAGCGATGATTGATGTACGAATAATCAGTATTGTCCCAAGGCATGCTTATCACATCTGTGCAAAAGCTGTTAAAAGCATTCGACATAGCAGCACCCACGAAGACACTATTGCCACATGTTATAGCTTCAATGGCGCCGTCCTTTCTCGAGGGCTTCAACAGCAAATTAAGTTTTTTCCTTAGCAGGCCTGAATTATTACCACATCCCTCAAAATATTCACAGAAAAACCGATCTCTAGCAAGCCTAATATCCTTGTTCAGCTTGTTTCACTAGGCACTGAATGTTGCAAACACTGCAGGATCCCTGCATTTGATAAAGTTATTGTGTATTTTGTTTTTTTCCCTTGATTTGCTTTAATAAATCACGTGTAATCCATGGTTTTCTTATATGTGTCGATTGCCTTTTGGTTACATATGGAAATGCTTTGCATACACTTTTTTCACAACATCAATAAACAATTCATATGCAACATTGCAGACTTCCATAGAATACAGCTCACAGAAACCTGCCTTGCTAATATGATCGCGGAACGTTTCTAAGCTTTTTTCAGAGACAATTTGGGTAGCGTGACATGGCTTTGGTTTTTTATGACGTTTAGTCTATTCAGCCCCCATAAAGATACCAAGGTGGTCACTAATGTCACATAGCAGTACTTCTGATTCAACACATGATACAACAATTTGTAATAAAAAGATCAAGTAAAGTTTCAGTAGAACAAGTCACACGACTTGGTTTAGAAATGACATTTTCACAGTTATTGCTGTTAATCACAACATTGAAACATCGCGTATGCATACTGTCACACAGCATGTCTAAATTCAGGTCACCACAAAGCATTATCTTTAACTTTTTTTCATTTATAAAGGCAAAAAAGTGGTCAATGAAATTAATGAAGTTCAAAATGTTTCCGTCTGGTGGTTGGTAGATTACAGAGAGAACCATGTCGCCAGCAATTACAGTCAATATCCCATAGTCATCAATGCAAACTCAATACTGATCAAGGGTGTCAGATTTCAGTTCGCTGTTTACAAGCAAATACATGTTGCCACCACAACGATTGCTGTGGTTAAGAAAAAAGCTCTTATAGCGAGGCAAAAGGCACGTCTCATCATCAGACAACCAAGTTTTTGTGAGCATAATAACACCACTGCTGAAATGAAATGAAGATAACAATAGCTCTATTTGTGAAAGTTTGTTATTTAGCGACCGCGCATCTATATGAAAACATTTAAATAATGTGTAGTACTTCGAACCAAGAATGTCTTTTAGTTCCTCAGGAAGCTAGTAGGAAAAACTCGATTTCGTTGTTCGCGTGTGTTATCCGCACTTCCAGGTTGGTAACAGCTTAGGTCATGATCACCTTTTGACCAGACAGGCAGTTTGGCCGCTTTCCTTCCTCACATAAACTCTGCACCATGCAAAACGGTCATCCGCCCACGTCTTTGCATGCTGCAACAACTGCCGATTCCGCTTTGTGAGGTTCTCGTTCAGATATATGCAGCACTTCTCACCTGTCCGCAGTTCGTTCCTGTTCTTAAGCCACTCATCGCGTGTGCCATTGTTGGCGAAGCGAACAAGGATTATGGGAATTTTAGAGCCCTTAGCCTAAGGCAGTCTGTGCAAAGAATTAACTTCCCGTTGGGCCACCGCGGGTAGCTTTATGTTTTCGGCTACTTCGTTCACTATTGATAGCAAGTCCTCACCAGGACAGCTCTGAACTCCCCGTGGATTTCCAGGTTCAGGGATCGGCTGTGCTGTTGTATCGTATTCATGTCCTCCCTTAGTTGAAGTAACTCAACCTGTTGACCACCTTCAACCCTCTCGATTACGGAGGCTAACAAAGAGGGTTCAACTTAAATTGAGGACAACGAAGCGAGCTACAGAAAAGAAAATGATAGGTATAACGCTACTGGACAGGAAAAGGGCCTCATGAATACCTCCTGCAAAAAGGCAGTGAATAGCATTGGTGACATCATGTCTCCATACCTGATATCCTTTCTTATTACGATTTTATTAATGACTTTAAGGAGAACTACAGTAGCTGTGCAGCCATTATAAATATCTTCCAGTATCTCTACACCATTCTGCATGACTGCTGAGGTTTCTACAGAGTCAAATGCTTTCTCGTAATCAAAGAAGGCTATACATGGGCACTGCCTTATCTGGTCATTTGGTCACTGCTGGCCTTCAAACCTTCTCATTTTGACAGCCGCTGGCACCTGGCTGCAAGAAGCTTTTCCGGCTCTTGCTGTGGGTAACAAGCTGTCGGATGGCATAAACACTTTGTGTGAACGCACATGGTATGTGCTGGCGCTGGAAATTGTTTGATTCAACCATCTCATTTACCCGTCTCCTTTCGATTGCCCACATCAATTCGAATGTGTCGGCAAGCTGCAGTCAGCTGTCCGCGTGTTCTTGTTTGTTAAATCAGTTCACTGCCTAATGCTGTTTGTGGCCACATAATTCGCTGTCAAGCTGCACAGATTAAAAACGCAGCATCGCCTTAAAGATTAGTTCCAGGGTTAGATATTTATGCCAAATGGAGGTAAAAAATGACAGAGTATTTTTGCCTCAATTCTGAAAATATGCAAAAGCATAACTGCATGAACAATATCGGCGACGATCCCAGTTGGAGATATTTGTTTTTATTTGCTTCTTTCACTCGGCACGAACCCACACACATTCTTGCTCAGGGTCTGCCCATGAGAATAGTGCTTTCGCACTAATCAGTCTGGTGCTATTACGATTGTTCACTGCTGAGGCACGAGATTTACAACCGCACCTGCATGTGCGCACCTGCATCACGGGACGATTGCCCAGATTATCGTCCGTTAATGTTATGGCTTCCAAAGGAAGACTACAGACATTGTTCAAAAGCCACTTCACAGCTTAGCAATGCTCGACTGTGCTCTCCTGCTAAGTTAAGACTGGAAACTGCTGCGGAGTTCAGCGCCCGCAGATGTAGCCAGCCGGAATAAGCTGACATATACAGTCCTGCCATAATGAATTTCACCACTGTCCAGCGCATTAGCATACATCTATAGACCTTTGCATCAAGTGAGGGCCCCCTCTGAGGACTGTCCCTCAAACCAGTTCTGCTGTTGCTTTGCCAGTGCTAGTGCCAGGTGCGCATGACAACACAGTGAGCACTATGCAAACGTCCAAGAAGCACTTACTGCAAAGGTCTAAAAAAGCGTCAATTATTCGATGTATTTGATCAGTGTTTGTTGAAAGTGACCCAAGCCACAGGCATGCATACAAGGACTTTCCTCCTTCGCACAATGAATTATGAATGCTTGGTTTGGTTTGTGAGCGTTCAACGTCCCAAAGTGACTCAGGCCATGAGGGACGCCGTAGTGAAGGGCTCCGCAAATTTTGACCACCTGGGGTTCTCTAACGTGCCCTGACATCGCACAGCGCACGGGCCTCTAGAATTTCGCCTCCATCGAAATTTGACTGCTGCAGCCGGGATTGAGTGAGAAGAATGTGGACTGTTCCCCGCATGCCATGGAGACCGAAGCTGCAGTGCACATTTGGCAAAAGGAGTCAAGTTGTACAATACCCCATTGCAGTTCAGGAAATTCCTTAGTGACAGGGACTCCAAAGCCAATACAGCAGTCGTTGAGGCTGATGTCTATATGGTGCAACAATTGAAAAAGAAGACTGCACTAATCATGTGGCCAAGCGCCTGAGAGCCGCTCTTCGGAAATTGGAAGAACCTATGCCAAGAGGGGAAAAACTGAGGCAGCCAATAATTCGGAAACTGCAGACATATTACCAGCTTGCGACTACTAGCAACAGGGGATGTATAGAGGGATTCATTCATGCTCGTCTGATGGTGCACACACGCTGAAGCCTGCACCAGCAACACATACCAGGGCCCAGGGAGAAGCATTGCTTGCCACTTACAAGCGGCTCACAGATGCGACCCGCTGTGCAAAGACTCAAAATGCTGCTGAGCCGCTAAACAGCAAGACATGGCTGCTTTGCCCAAAAACGAGGCATGTAGTGGCTACTGCCTTAGCCATCCCATGAATCAATAGGGGGCACACCAGCTTTGAGCGAGCCCCTGAAGAGCTCGGGGTACTTCCGTCTGAAGGTCTGGTTGAGCTTGGCACCTTTAGACACACTACACGACAAAAGAGGATGTCAGACAAACTGGAGCAAGAGCGCTCACTGAGCACAAAGGCACTTGTGGAGAAGTCTGCACGGACTTGTGAGCAGTGGCAGTGGCTCTCTTGTGGACAGTTTTTCTTATTTGTGTCAAAATTTGATTGCAGAACACCTCTTCTTTTGTAAACAAACATCTAACTTTACCTTCAAAATGATTTTTCTCAAAATGAAATTTTGGGCTACTTTCTGACTTTGCCTATCTTGTTTTTGGCCCTTCTGACGATCAGGTCTGCATGAAATGTTGCACATATTTTCTCTGATATGTGAGGAGTGTCGTTATCTCCTTGGAACATCCAATACTGATCATATACTTGCAAAAAAAATTCATATTCCACTCAGTGAAGTCTTGATAATGTAGACATGACAGGTTCCAATCTGTCACGTGTTAGCATAATTTATACGCACTTTATAATTAGTTTTCAGCATCCCTGAGTGCATGTGGACAAAAATGAGCCATCAATCATGTGTAATAATGAAAGTCCAGTGGGGGAAGAAAGCAAGGGGGGGGGGGGGAAAAAAGATGGATATTTCACAGCTTGGCATGCACACGGAAAAAAAAAGATATGCAACTCACAATAAAATTAATTGAAGATTTGAAATCAGTGTAAAAATCTATTTAAATAGACACAGTTTCAACGTTCTAGGTCATGTACTAAAAAAAGCGTGTTCGAGTAGCATCTCCCCTTAATGTCGAAACAATGAATGATAATCTCACAGCTATCACTACGGAGTGTGCAACAGAAGTAGGTGGTAGGGTGGTTCCACAGGATACTGGGAAGCTATCTCAGGAGATGAAATGTCTGATTAAGAACGCCAAACCATGAAAGTGTCTAACCCTACGGACAGAATAGAACTGGCAGGGCTATCAAAGTTAAAAAAAATAAGCGCAAGGTAGCCGACATAAGGAGAAAATGGAGCATGCTCTAAGGTCGCCCAAAAGCAGTGAAGAGAAAACTAGGCATAGGCAAAAAGCAGATGTATGCGCTAGGAGACAAAGAGGGCAATGTCATTAGCAATACGGATAAGATAGTTAAAGTAGCCAAAGAGGAGAACACATCACGAGCTACTCGTTGGTTTTCCATCACACGAAAACAGCGCAAATTTCACGGGGACGCAGAAAGAGGAGACACAGCCCTTGTGTCTCATCACCCCTTTCTGCGTCCTTCGTGAAGTTTGCGCCGTTTTCGTGTGGTACCTGAAGAGTTCTACACGCAAGTAGCCAATGATATCAGAACATTAATGAGAGAGGCAGTAGAGCACAGCATTAAGAGCCCCCCCCCCCCCCCCCCCCGGTAACTGAAGAGAGAATAAAAAAAGCCTTAGGAGCAATGCAAAGGAGCAATTGGTTTGGTTTGGTTATGGGGTTTAACGTCCCAAAGCGACTAAGGCTATGAGAGACGCCGTAGTGGAGGGCTCCAGAAATTTCGACCACCTGAGGTTCTTTAACGTGCACTGACATCGCACAGTACACGGGCCTCTAGAATTTCTCCTCCAAAAGAAATTCTAGCCGCCGCGGCCGGGATCGAACCCGCGTCTTTCGGGTCAGCAGCCGAGCACCATAACCGCTGAGCCACCGCGGCGGCTCGCAAAGGAGCAATGCAAAGAGGGAAAGCAGCTGGTGAGGATCAGGTAACAGCAGATTTGTTGAAGGACGGAGGAGAGATTGTGCCACAAAAACTAGCCACCCTGTATACGCAATGCCTTGTGACCTCGAGCGTACCAGAAGCTTGGAAGAACGCTTAATCCATAAGAAAGGAGACGTCAAGGACTTGAAAAATTACAGACCAATCAGTTTACTGTTCCTTTCCTACGAGGTGTTTACTATGGTAATCACAAACAGATTCAGGACGACCTTAGAGTTCAATCAGCCAAATGATCAGGCAGGCTTTCGTAAAGGATACTCGACAATAGACCATATTCACACTATCAATCAGGTGATAGAGAAATGCGCAGAATATAAACGGCCCCTTCATTGATTACGAGCAAGCGTTTGACTCAGCTGTCGTGCAGGCATTGCGGAATCAGGGTGTGGAAGAGTGTTATGTGAAAATATTGGAAGATATTTATAACGATTGCATAGCTACTACAGTTCTCCATAAAGTAAGCAATAAAATTCCAATACGGAAAGGTGTCAGGCAGGGGGACACGATCTCGCCAATGCTATTCACCGCCTGTTTAGAGGAGGTATTCCGAGGCCAGGATTGGGAACAGTTGGGGATAAGAGTTAATGGAGAATACCTGAGTAATTTGAGATTCGCTGATGACATTGCCTTGCTAAGCCACTCAGGACATGAACTGCAAAGCATGACCAATGAGTTATACCCATGCCACACGGGGAAGTTTAATGCCAGCAAGTGCCTTAAGGTTTAATGGCATTCTAGCGGTGCCACAAGCAAAACTTTAATGGCATTAGCCTTACTGCCATTCGCGACCTACTGAGTTCGCCACACCTCATTTGCCCAAGTAATGCGCACTCCCGTTTTCAATCAACACGCAGAAAAGTATGCAGCTTTGTTGGCAGAAATTTCCAAACCATAAGCAAATGGTCACAGTATAAACGCGTGTAAAGGCTGCACGTGTGTATGGACTGCACCCCGTTTTCCCGAAGGAAATGTTGTAAAAAAAAATAAATCCGCCTAAAGGCTGCACCCGAACTTTTCAGGACACAGGCGGGAATAGCCTTCTAAATGCACGTGCCGTGGCCTCCGCGATCAGCTCCGGCTGCAAGCAACGGTGCGCTTGATCGCGGAGGCCACGCATGCGCGCAGGAGCTTCCAAGTGCCGTCCATGGATGGCGCCCGAGGCTGTGATCACCAGCAACTTTTTTCTCCTCCGCAATTTCCCGCTATCCACATCAGCATCAGTACTGCCAGCTCCAGCCTTTTGTAGCATGTCAGCGCATTCGCCATAATATCGCGTGTTGCGCAAATAAATGCTTGCCGCAGAATGCTTGTCCCAGCTAAACGGGCGTATTGTTTGAGCTCAAATTTCGCACAGGAATGGCATTTGGTCGGCACAATTGTTTCATGCTACATCTGTTTGGGTTCCTTGCCTGAATCGATCCAAAAGAAGTCGCATACTCGCATCGTCTGCGGCAACGGAGAAGGAAATCAAGCTGTTCGGTCAGCGATCACACCGGTGGCGCCATCTCGTTTGTTGGCCATGAAGATCCAGCAAAGGAGGGGGGGTTCGGGAGGTTTGAAGACAGGTTTGAAGAAGGTTTCAACTGGTTTTTTAATAGTCACAGAAAACTCAGTTTGCTGAAAACTTAGCCAACACCAAAAATAATGGCATTAGCAAATAAAGGGCCACTGCCCAGGGTCCGGACATTTTTTAAAAACAAGCCCACTGCATAGATGAGGCACCGAAGATAACCTCTGCAAAACACTAGAGCTATGCGCGCCCCGAAGAGCTGTAAAAATTCAAATCAAAGCCCGCTCGTTCTTTCCTACCACAAGCAAACGTCCACGCCCTCTAATCTGGCTCGTTTGACGTCATAGGAAAGCTTTCGCTAAAGGCATTCCATTGATGCATCGTTCTGACTGGCGGGAGAAGGGCGTTCTGACTGACGGGGGCGTAGCCAGGGCGTTGTGTCATCTGCGCAACGCTTTCCGCAGAGCCGGGTGTAGCACTTGGCCACAACCTTCTCGGCCCTCAGTCCCCAGCGGCTGTGGAGCAGCTGACCGGAGCGGCGGTCAGATCTGTGACACAGCAGAGGGTGCTAAGAATCATTGGCTCCGCCATTCGAAACTAAACGTAGCAACGTTTAATGCTAGAACCTTGTCCAGTGAGGTTAGCTTAGCAGTGCTGTTGGAGGAATTAGCGGGTATTAATTGGGATGTCATAGGGCTTAGTGAGGTTAGGAGGACAGATGAGGCGTATAGAGTACTAAAGGGCGGGCATGTACTGTGCTATCATGGATTAGCAGATAGGCGAGAACTGGGTGTGGGACTCCTCATCAATCAGGATATAGCTGGCAACATAGAGGAGTTTTAAAGTACTAACGAGAGGGTGGCAGCTATCGTAATTATGCTTAATAAGAGGTATAAGGTGAAGGTGGTGCAGGCCTACGCCTCTACATCAAGCCATGATGACCTTCTATGAAGACGTGGAATCGGTGATGATCAAAGTAAAATCACAGTACACTGTACTGCCGGGCAACTTCAGTGCAAAGGTAGGCAAGAAGCAGGCTGGAGACTAGGCAGTAGGTGACTACGGCATAAGTTCTAAGAATAGCAGGGGAGAGTTATTAGTAAAGTTCGCAGATAGAAATAATTTATGGATCATGAACAACTTCTTCCGCAAACAACCCAACAGGAAGTGGACGTCGAAGAGCCCCAATGGTGAGACTAAAAATAAAATAGACTTCATACTGTGCGCTCACCCTGGCATTGTAGAGGATGTGGAGGTCCTCGGTAAGGTCCGTTGTAGCGACCACAGAATGGTAAGGTAATGGGAGGAAGTAAAGAAAGTAGGGGTGTGCGAATATCAAATTTTTCTAATACGAATCGAATACGAATACTTGATTCCGAATATCAAATCGAATATCGAATCAATAATCGAGGACAGACACATTTAACCACTACAAAACATTTATTTGAGCACCCAAGAACATCACAATTCAACTATCGATGATTAAATGAACACGAAAGGTGTGTGTGGCTGCACAAAAAGAATCAAAGTCTCGAACATTATTCTTAGAAGGGTGGAAATATCAGAGAGGATGGCTAGTACACAGCATTGATTAAGGCTAGCTTGCCATCAGCACAAAAGCGCGTTGCTGGGATGAACATAAAAGGTTGTCGTGAAGGAAAACCAGCTGCTCCACATGGTCAGGCAGAAGTAGTTCCCTTCTAGCTGAAACGACTCCTCCAGCCACAGAAAATGCCCTCTGACTTGGCACTGACCTGGCACTTATTGCGAGGTACTTCATGCACAGCTCTGATTATACCAGCTTTGCAGGTATGGCCACAAAAAAGTTCACCAGAGCAGTTAGCTACGGCATGGCCCTTGGAAAAATTCAAAAGAAAAATTTTCCTTCATCCATGCGCATTGCTCTGGGCGCCGCCATGCTGTCATGTCTCTGTCGATAGGGCTTGCGGACCGAAATGAACGCCGGTGCTCACAATGAATATTCGGCTAGATACGAATATTCGCGTCGGGTCGAATATTCGAAACAACACGAATACTTGGATTTCGAATCGAATACGAATACTAAAAATATATTATTCGAAATATATTCGAAAATTTCGAATATTCACACACCCCTAAAAGAAAGCATTAGGAGCAATGCAAAAGGGGAAAGCAGCTGGTGAGGATCAGATAACAGCAGATTTCTTGAAGCATGGAGAAACTGTGCTCGAAAAACTAGCCACCCTGTATACGCAATGCCTTGTGACCTCAAGCGCACCTAGAGCTTGGAAAAACGCTAACATTATCTTAATTCATAAGAAAGGAGAGGTCAAGGACTTCAAGAATTACAGACCATTCAGCTTATTGTCCCTTGGCTATCTCTTGGCTCAAATACAAGGTATTTACCAAGGTAATCACTAATAGGGTCAGGAGACTTCAATAAACCAAATGATCAGGAAGGCTTTCGTAAAGGATACTCGACAATAGACAACATTCACACTATCAATCAGGTGATAGGGAAATGCCCAGAATATAACTAGCCTCTATATATAGCATTCATTGATTACGAGAAAGCATTCAAATGAGTAGAAACCTCAGCAGTCATGCAGGCATTGCGGAATAAGGGTGTAGAAGAGTGTTATCGGAAAATATTGGAAGATATTTATAACGATTGCATAGCTACTACAGTTCTCCATACAATCAGCAACAAAATTCCAATACGGAAAGGTGTCAGGCAGGGAGACACGATCTCGCCTATGCTATTCACCGCCTGTTTACAGGAGGTATTCCGGGGACTGAAATGGGAACAGGTTGGTTTATAGTTGGTTTATGGGGTTTAATGTCCCAAAGCGATTCAGGCTATGAGAGACGCCGTAGTGAAGGGCTCCGGAAATTTCGACCACCTGGGGTTCCTTAACGTGCACTGACATCGCACAGTACACGGGCCTCTAGAATTTCTCCTCCAAAGAAATTCAACCGCTGCGGCCGGTATCGAACACGCGTCTTTCGGGTCAGCAGCCGAGCGCCGTAACCACTGAGACACCACAGCAGCCCTGAAATGGGAACACCTGGGGATAAGAGTTAATGGAGAATACCTAAGTAATCTGCGATTCGCTGATGACATTGCCTTGCTAAGTCACTCAGGACAAGAACTGCAAAGCATGATCAATGAATTAGACAGGCAGAGCAGAACGGTGGGGCTAAGAATTAACATGCAGAAAACCAAATTAATATTGAACAGTCTAACAAGGGAACAGCATGTCGCAATTGGTAGCGAGGTGCTTGAAGTAGTAAGAGAATATGTCTACTTAGGGCAGGTAGTGACAGCTTATCCGGATCATGAGAGGGAAATAACTAGAATAAGAATAAGGTGGAGTGCATATGACAGGTTTTCTCAGATCATGAATGGTAGCTTACCAATATCCCCCAAAAGAAAAGTATACAACAGCTGTATCCTACCGGTACTCACCTACGGGGCAGAAACGTGGAGACTAACAAAGAGGGTTCAGCTTAAGTTAAGAACAACGCAGCGAGCTATGGAAAGCAAAATGATAGGTGTAACGTTAAGAGATCGGAAGAGGGTGGAGTGGGTGAGGGAACAAACGCGGGTTAATGACATCTTAGTTGAAATCAAGATGAAGAAATGGGCTTGGGCAGGGCATGTAATTCGAAGGCAAGATAACCGCTGGTCCTTAAGGGTAACGGAGTGGATTCCAAGAAAAGGCAAACGTAGCAGGGGGCGGCAGAAAGTTAGGTGGGCGGATGAGATTAATAAGTATATGGGGATTCGGTGGCTGCAACTGGCGAAGGACAGAGTTAATTGGAGAGACATGGGAGAGGCCTTTGCCCTGCAGTGGGTGCAGTCAGGCTGGTGATGATTCCACGAGGAGGCAAGCAATGACTAATAAAAGGTTGTTACCTGCATAAATTGTTTCTGTAAATATTTTTATGCTGTGCACATGGTACTGAAGCATTTCACATCATAAAAAAATTTTGGAAGATAATTTTTTATTCAATTGGTCCTAATGGTGACATCGGAGGGTAGTCGACGAGGTAAGTGTGACAGGGTTGCCAGGTCCTAAGCTCCAAAAGGCGCCACAAAAATCGCAAAAGTAGCCAAAAAGTAGCCAATGTGCCGCCAGAGTGTCAAAAGTAGCCAAAAAAGCGCCAAAGTTGCAGAAAAGCAGCGCAACAAATTTGTAATTCTTCTCGAATGCAGGTTAACACTGGATGCGAATAACTCAAGTGTAGAAGCATCAAATCAAATGGAAGGAAATATATGAACATCATGGGACAGGACCACGGAAACGCGCGAGGAATTTCTAAAGGGAGTGAAAGTGTGGGAAAGTAACCAGAAGAGTTTTTCTTCTCTGCAGAGGAGAAATAATTTGGGTTCCTAAGCGACTTCCATAACAATTTGCATTCTCATATAAATATGGCATGCATGGCTTTTTTTTATGAAATTTTTTCACTGTTCTGTAAACAAGGGCATGATTTCATATGCGCCTATTTCTTGTTCCGCTTTTCTCTCGCGATCTTTTTTTCAGCTTTCTATTGCAAAACAGACTACTCGCCACGTGCAGTTCATATGTATTGAAGGCATAGAAAGCACGCGGCCTTGGCCAAAGTTTTTCAGGTCAAATAAGTTCCTTTTCAGCCACTTATGGCTCCCTAGCTCTATATCGCTATGCGATACGAAGATCCTTCGTCATCACATTTCAAAACTTTTTGGTCTTCTCCGCTCGCCACTAATCGGCTAAAAAAACCATGTGCCTTGAAAAATTTCAATCAGGACTGTAATTCTCAGCATCACACAAGTGGCCGTCGGGCTGGCATGTGCGGCTCGCTTTGAACCAGTTGTCAACTGAGGATACAGGTGTATCAGATAAGTAGCAAGACACTTCCCTGTTTACCCGAGCTGCATTCAGTGACTGGAGATATGACATTTCTTATTGCTAGTTCTAAGGAAGCTACATATCCACATTGCATAGCAGGGCCAGAGTTTCGGAGTCTCGGCTGGGAGAACAAGTCCGGCGAGCATTATGTGAACACAGGAGCGAGAAGCATTTTATGTCTAGGAGATGATTACAGGTACATTTTCAACAACAGGGCAGGCAGCGTAGAATAATAGTGTTACGTGTGCCATTCTAACGCATTCCAGCAAAGATGCACTGGGACCATTGGCGAAAAAATAGGTTTATTATTCAGTCCTCACTTCGAATTCAAATGTAGCCAAAAAGTAGCCAAGTAGCCAAATTCAAATTTTTGTCGCCAAGGGGTCCCAAAAGTAGCCAATTTGGCGCAAAGTAGCCAAACCTGGCAACCCTGGGTGTGGACTGGAAACTGGTACTTGTAAGCAGATTCTGTGCAAGCGACTTGTTATTTTCTTTGGTGCGCTATCAGCTAAGATAATTTATGCATCAGAATGTAGATTTATCGATTTCACTCGATGGCGTCGTGATGTGGCGGACTGAAGGTCGTCCAGGCAAAGCGCGTTTTCGATCTTGAGCATCCATGCACCGAGCTTGCAACTGTTCCCATTAAACACATTTCGTGCCCAGGAATGTAATCACGACCACTACCAATGTAAGTTGCTATTGGCACACATATGTCAGAGGAATCGGCGGGGCTGACCATAGTGTCTTTCTGCCCTTGGTGTGTGCTCGAATCACGGCAAAGCATGCATGATTTTATTACATTCTATGACAATTGGCCAAACGGCTACGTGACGCTGTCACACGCCCTGAGAGTTTCCAAATAAAAAAAAACGACGAGTTTATGCCACAATGCTTCAAAGCTGACTTCTCTGCTAATATTTATTCAAGCTTTGATAAATTAAGCGAAAATATGTTTTTTATGAAATAAACCATAGCATAATTTGCTGCGAACCATGGGGTCGCGAGAAGTGAATAAAAATCAGGGGAGCACTTTGACGATCTAAATTGCGCAGAGGCGAAAGCCTTTCACCCCCTCTGTAGCTGCCCTCTGCTAGGCAACTGTTGAAGATCGTTTGGCAACTCTGGAATGCTTCTGTCTGGAATCGCGAGCGCGTTTCGTAGTGGGCGACATTGGAGCGCACGCGGGCGGCATCCTTCCTCGACCAACATTCAGAGAGCTCGGGGTGGTGCGACCATTGCGCAATCGTCCCTGCACAGGCACTGTTGTTGCACCACCTGAGGATTGCGCATGCGCAGTGTGCACATTTACTGCTTGTCATCAACTAATTATCATTACTGTTTGTACATCTACACCATCAACTACCATCAACCATCAACTACACCATCAACTATCATTACTGACTTTTCAAGTAACCATTAACCATTCTTACTATCATAGTGATGATTGATAGGTGCCACGGATGCATGGATGGATGGACACACTGGTGAGTCGTGAGCCATAAAAGGCATTAAAAGTAGATTAAACACTTCAGGGGCGCATGAATGCAACAACCTGAGGCAGAGCCGCTCGCCCGGTCATGTGTCGCACAGGCGGCCGTTGTGGACCGCATTAGGAGGGGGACTACCACCTGCTGCAGTGATTTGCGACATAATCGGCGCTTTCAATGACTACTTAAAATTGCAGTCTTTAATGAGGAACTAGAAAGTGGCAGAGGCCTGCTGCTGCTGATATTAGTTCACTTTGCTATGTTCGTCAGGAATAATATGTAGACCCCAATGAAAAAAGAAGAGCCATTGATGTGTACCGAGAAACATGTGGAAGCCATAAAATTCCAATTGGTCTGACATGACCAGTTAAACAGAGCGATTGATTAAAAGTGCAAATGGAAACCCTATGATTGTGTATGGGGACGAAACAGGATGTTCGGCCCCAGCTGAGAAAGCTGAGCGCCTGGCTAGGGGATAAGTTTTCCATGCCGCCAATGGGCAGCCCTTGAAAGTTTATTTCCGCGATATCGAATTCACTGCAAGTGATTCCAAATGAAATATGGCAATCCACTTGGGGCTCACCCGACTGAACATTGGATGTCGCCGGAAATCTTGAAACCAACAAGGAATTCAACGTCCAAGTAGCACCGACTGACACTACCAATTGGGCCCATTTTTTACAACACGGCCTTTCAGGCGATAGACACCAGTCCAAAATGACAGACCCGTGCAAAATGCATACGCGGACCAGCCTTGCTCACCGCGGCAACCGAACGATGCGCGGAAAGGACCGAGCGCCACGATCGCCCTCCGACCGCAGCACGGCGTAACCTCATTCGGAATGCAGGTGATTTGCCACGGGCCGATGCGATCGCCAGGTGCGACCACTGGCCTACTCCGAACAAAGTTGGACGGCGGCCGGAGCCTGTCCGGGACACCGCCGCAGGACAGCTGGAAAAGTGTCGCACCAGACGTTTCTACGCTCGCTGTGAACCTCGAGTGGTGCACGCGCCCCGCCCTGGCAACGCGACGCCGCTCGAGAGAAAAACCTGTTTTTTGAACGACGCATCACGGCGGCATTTCCTCTCTGCTCACTCCGTACTGGAAGGGGATGGGGTCGCGAAGCACGTATGCAGAATGCACACGATCGTAGTTCCCATTACCAGACTGAATGACCGAAAACCAAGTCAGTCCAGCTTACCTCAGGAAATCGCGGAAAGCCAAACCGCACCGTTGCACCGCACGTAAACCACCGCTCCGATCCGCCGCTACCCGCGCGTCGGAAGTCACGTTACCATCAAACAGGATGTTGCTCTCGCGTATCAAAAAAATAAAAATAAAAATCTCCTCTGCTTGTCGTCTGCTGCTGGCAAAGCAAAGGGAAAGCTGGCGGCGCTGCACTTCAGCCACCATTAAAGTCACTGGAACTTCCAGTGACTTCAGCCACCATGGACGCACAAAGCATCATGAGCAGGACAGTCGGATCTTTTGGGGGGGAACATAGAGTGGCATTACTAAGTTTTTTATTCCAAAAGCGTCATGTTTGTAAACAAAGGTGGCGCTGCGGTCGGCAGCGACACGGGGTGTAGGCAAAAACGTAGCATGCCTACCCCGCGCCAAGCGATGCTGCCTTCGAAACCAACTCGCGTACGCATATTTCAAAGCGTGAGCGTCGCTTGCGTTTAGAAACATTTCTATTGGTGACCGGAGAGCATTTCAGCACTTTTTCAACCTGTTGGCCAGACGGAATTACATGACGAAGCGCTACACAGGCTTCCTTCTGCGCTCCTATATTTGGCAGCAACGGCGCGGCTACGGCGGTCGACTAGGCTGACTTATTAAATGAAACCGAGAAGGCACGAGATATACAGGTCTGCAGTCTCAACATTTGGGGCGATACTGCATACCCGATCGCTAAGTGCAAGAAGGACGACGGGATGCCCGACGCGAGGCAGCTTTTTCCCATGACGAAGCTTTGTGGTGTGCCTGCTCTTGTCTAGCCACTTCAGTGCGGAGAACGCCGAGCACTACTGGACACTGAAGCCATGCAGTTACTTTTAATGAGTCATGAAAATGCGATCTTCACTGGTAATATCTGAAAAAATGGTTTTTTATTCGCTCGGCTTTAAAGGGCAACTCCGGCGATTTTTCTATGTGCATCGATTGAAATGAAATTTTAAGTCTGTATTCTTTATGATAGTCTGATGCCTCATGTAAAATTTCGCACCTGAAACCGGCGTAGTTTTACCGCAAGCGAATTTTGAAGACAAGCGCTCACCACCACCACCACCACCACCTCGACGCGAGCAGCACCCACTGATCGAGCAACTTCTACAGGCCACCCTGTTCTGTGACGTCACTGGCGGGGCGGCGTGTCAAGGTGGTTGGGCGCGCGCTGGCGCTGGCAGTAAAATTGATTTTGAGGACAGTAAATGACGCAGTAATGGACACCCGAACCGCGACGTAAGGGAGGAGTGAAAGAAGAAAGAGGTCCGTAGTGGAGCTCTCTGGAATTATTTCGACCACCTGTGCAATTTCGCGCCATCTCAACGTGCCTTGTGATGTGCACGCCAGAGCGATAGGTCACGGCAACTTCTGTTGTGCTGTGTGGTGCACAAATTCTTGATCTGTGACAACGGGCGTGATCTAGCGTAGGTTTCCTATAGCGATAAGAACCTTCGCGACAAGCTGGTGAGAGCTGTCCGCCGTGTAAAAACGTTGGTGTAAACTGTTCTCCGAGGAAGCATTCCCGCTTGTGCTCGGAACATTTCGCGCCAGATTGTTATGAAGACAGCGTGTACTTCAAAGAGAGCTTTGGAATCGCTAAGGCTTCGTTCAACTGGCGCTTGAAGGCATATTCTGTGCCAACGTTATTCTAGTACAACCGTCTATCGCAGCGGCCAGCTGAACGAAGCGCGGCCGTCAAGAAGAAGCGGTATGTTGGATTGTAGAACTGTAGCTGGCGCGAACTCCGTCGAGATAAAGCTTCGCAGAGAGGACTGTTGGTGATGCATGCCCCTGTAAGGACGTTGTGCACCGCGGCAACGTACCGGCAGCAGATTCTTTCATCAGGCTGGGTCGGCCGGCACTGGCCACACGAACAGCTGTCGGCGGGAGCATCTCATTAACTTTTGTTCTGACGACTCTGTCACTGAAGGCGTCGTTTGCCGTGCAGGAGTTAGAGAGGGTGTGGAGCTGGACCTTCTTTTTAGGCCGCGCGGCGGCAAAAGCTGTCGCTGTGCGAGCCTCTTGCTCCTTAAATCGTTCGTCAATTTGGCGAGCGGATTCGTCTAGACGGGTAGTGAGCCTGGAGAATTCATTGGTGGAGGCCTGGATGGCCGTCTGCACCGCGACCTGAATTCTGGCTTCCATGAATTGTTCGAATTTGGGAGGTAGGACTGGGGTTATCTCGGCCGGGGTTGCTGTGGTTAAGGAGGTAGGGGGAGTTGCAGCCCGCTTCTTGGCTGGTGGCTCGCGAGTAGGGAGGGGTGGCGGTGGAAGAGTAGAGGTAGGAGCGGCCGGGGCCTTTGTGCCCGGGGTAGGGGTTTGGGCCTGCTGATGAGCACGCAGCTGGGCCTGGACGCGGAGGTTGGTGGTTTGGAGGGAGCGAGCTGCGCGCGGACACGCAACAGCTCTTCATAGAGGGGGTTGGCAGGGTTCTGAGAGACTACGCCTGCCCAGCTCACCTGATTGGTGGTGCAGCGGCCGGGTGCTTGGGCAGGTGGCCTCGGGGGGACTGGAGGAGGCGATGGCCTGGTTCCGGTCCAGGAGCGGGACCGGGCCTTGGGCTTGCTAGTGCTAGGCGGCTGTTTCGGCGCGGCAGGCTGAAGCACCGGGAAGGACTCGGGGGTGAGCCGCGGGGCCTGGGGCTTGCAGGTCGTGGAGCGGCTCCGGTGTTGGGATGGAGCCTTACTGGTGCAAGCCTGGCTGGCGTTTGCCTCGCCGGCTCGCTTGGCATCCCAATACTTCTTTTTGACGAGGAATGGAGTGTGGAAGCGCGCCTTGCACGTTCTGTCCGCCGTCAGGTGCGCTTTGCCGCAGATCTGGCGTGCAGGAGTGGTCCTCGGGGGGTTCTACTTGGACGCAGCCGGGGCAGCGGCGCTGTTTGGGAGCCGGGCACACGTCCGCCCGGTGGCCGAGTGCGCCGCAGTGCTCCGTGTTCTTTTTAAACAGGTAGCATCTGAGACTGTCCTTGATATCTTCGTTTGAACGGTCGAGAGGGACCCCGTGGACCACGCCGCGGGCGCAGTCCTCCGGGGCTGTTTGGTAGGAACATATGTCGCAGGGGGTTCTTTTGACGAGTACTGACTTGATGGCGAGGTAGCGGAGACGGCGCTGCGGGTCGGGAGTGTTGATGAGGATGAGGTGTTGGAGGGTATTGATGATGACTGTGTCTGGCTTGGCCTCTTGAGGTCCGAGGCGGGCTGCTTGCTGTATGGCATCGCGAAGCACAGCGCCACGGTCGGAAGGTTGAGGCCGCCACGGAGACGGAAGGTGATCTTATGATCGTCGGTGGGTAGCTTGGGGTGGCGTAGGGAAGACAGTTGCGGCGGCCGGGGCAGGCGCCCGGCCGAGGCTTGAGGCAGATTCGGAGCAACGGTGGGAGGGGAGTTGCGACTTGAGCATCGCTTGTCGTTCGCTGATCGCCAGCCGTTGGCAGAGGTCAATTCCGAGGGTGATATATCTTCTCCCTGTACTACAATGGGTTCCATGCCGCCTTCGAGACGCCGACGCTCCGGTGGCCCGAGCACGAAGCTGCGTCTCTAGTAGCGTTCGGTATCGGTGGCTGCTGCGTCGCGAGGCTTAGCCTCTTAGCGCAGCGCTGAGAGCAAAAAATATGGACTAGCCTCTTGATGTGGTAGTCCACCGCCGGGAAAAGTTGGTATCGGCAGGTTCTTGACGAGAAGCGGAGGCTGATGATACTAGTTTTAGATGGCTGGGATGAGTTAATCCGGTCATAAAAGATAAAGTTAGCGGGGCGCATGTGAAGCGCGTCCGCTCACACGACCTAGCTCCGAACGCTGGAATCCCAAATGTGAAACTTGAGCGCAGCTCGTCAGCTGTTTCAGCTTTTCGATAGATTGAGGCTAAGAATTCGAGCAAGGCATGTATGTGCATTTACACACGACTTGTTATTTTTCACACGTATTCCTTCTTCAAGAAACACTCCACTAACAGCTCTTGATTGTCATGAAGGAACCTTAATTTGTGGTCGCAGAAATAGATGGATATATGCTCGACTTGCTACACCAATCCCTGGTTCTAAAAAACGAGGTTACCGAGAACAGCCGTGGGAGGCGTTACGAGCGAGAGGAACGGGATGGTCTCCCGCATAGTGGTCAGAAATTCCTTTTTCTCTTTATGTCTACATTAAAGTCCCCACCCACCCTGCCACCCTGGCAGGTGGCAGTTAATGGTTTGTCGCGAGAGTTCGCTCACGGCTAACGCATACAGCCCACATCTCTCTCTCTCATGACCCCGCGTACATATATAAGGGCGATACAGGCGTCCACTGACCCAGGGAGCCAGTAATGCGCTCTTCCTTTCCTTAAAAAAATTAAGGGAGCACTTTGACTGCAAAAGTGCGTAGAGGCGAAAGCGTTTTCCGCACCACTTTGACTGCCTCTGTGGCACTGGTGAAGTCACCACTGGATGGCGTCACACATAACAATGACTAATTACTAAGTAATGGCAAGAGAAGGCTGTCCATTGTCCCCCTTGCTTTTCGCGTTTATCTTGAACACTTTTGCTTAAGCTTGATACATAATGAAAGGATCCGCGGCTTCTCGATCACTCGAGGGAAGAGAAGTTGTCGCTGTCTTGGACTACCACGACTACGAAAAGTCTGCTGCCCTACTTCCCTTCACATTCGAAACTTGTGAAGAGAGGCACTCCCAATTTTCGCCTCGGTAATGCTCTGCGCAGGTCTTGTTCACACTATATTCAGAAGAGCTTCTTAGGGAAGCTTGACCGCTTGAGGTCAGCGGGCTACCCTGAGGACGACCTGGTTTCTATTACTTAGAGTTCGACTAGAAAGTTTGTCACAGTACAAAAAAGATGAAACGCCTTGTGAAGAATCCAGTCCTGCTTTAATGCCATACCTGCATAAAGTCTCACATAATTAACTTTAAAAAGGTAGCCGTGAAATACGGCGTTAAATTTTCTGCGCCCACCAAACTGTCGTCACTTCCCGTATCTCTAAATATAGCACAAAAAAGAAATGTATAATGTCAAGCGCCAGAGCATGTTCACCGAATGCACAACCGATGTTGTTTACTCGCTTCCACTGCCCTGTGGCAAGGCCTACATAGGTCAAACAGGTCAATGTGTCAACGAGCAGCACCGAACTTCGCTGCAGCCAGGCAACACAGCAAATCTTCCAAGACATGCATTGCAATAACTGCAAAGACTGCACCCCTCTGTTCCTCAGAATCATCAACTCCATGCGTCAGCGGCAGCTCTGTCAGGATCACGGCAAAAGAGTACAGTTTCATGAATGGTACATAGGTCGTAATCTTCTGCCTCTTAATCTTTGTTCTTGTTGTTTTGATAGCGTTTGTGGTTGCTCTCGCGCACGTGCGCCCTGTTCTGTTGTTGGCGATTCACCAAGTAAAGAATATTTCAGTTGTGTTTCCAGTGTAGTCCTGTGTGATTCTCCTCCTTGTGAACGCGTCATTTCCGCTGGTTTTGCACTTGCCATGCACCAACTGGCCCAGCAAGCTACGAGGCTCAACCACGCAGCCTGGTTTCCCCTGCCCCACTGGGGATTGGTCGAGAGTACCCGCGGTGAACGACGCGAGATTTGAGTTAGCCCGCGAGCGGGCCCCACAGGCTTATTTTATAATAATAATAATAATAATAATAATAATAATAATAATAATAATAATAACTTTATTCACATCATGCATACATGATGCTGGAGGCCTGCGGAAAAAGCTGTCACAACGGCAGCTTGACAAGGCCACAGGCCCCCGCACTGGCAACATCACACAGTGGTCAGCAAAATATATAACTAAACACAGAAATTCGCACTAGTTATTTTGAGCACAGAGAGGGGAAAAAACATAAAACGACAGCATTCAACGTTTCAGAAAACCGCGTTACAGGTCAGGAACTATAAGTTACATGCATTGAAATTCCACCATACATCGGGGGGGGGGGGGGGGGGGGAAATGAATAAATAAATAATAGTCAGCATTCACAATCAACAAAACAAAAGTTATTACATTGAGACAGATAACCTATACAAAGCATCATCAGGAAAGAGAGCATAAAATTCCGACAAGTGTTTATCGCCGGAATTGAAACTACTAGGGATATTAAGTTTTTTGTTTTGTTTTTTTAATTACTAAATTGATCACGAAGTTTCTTGAAAGTAATGTTCTCGGGTTCTATATTGTCCTTATGCAGTGCGTTTAACAATCTTGGAAGCCGGTTTTTTAGCATTTGCAAACCATACGTAGTCCTGCACGTGTCCACTTGCCATCGCTCAAACTTTCGCGTGTTATATATGCAGTGGAGTGAGTGTTTAGGTTTGCTAGGTGGCTTAAAAAACACGTATTATTCTTCACCTCCTTTTTATATTGTTTGCTGAGGCGATAGTCATATGTCTAAGTAACAGGTAATACATTATGGCTTCGTTTGTGATGCAAGACGCGCCTAGATTTATCTCGATTGATCGCATCCAGGCGGAGCCGATTCTACGTTGTTCCAGAGTGTTCTAGTAAATTTCCAAGCTTTATCTTGAAAGTTCGCTATCAGCTTTAAAAACAGCACGGGCGAGAGCGGCGGGTATTCTGTTCGACGACCGCCGAGCACGCTTGTTGCTACGCCGACACGGAATGGTTGACTCCTTCCAAGGGCGTCCGCAGAATTTTTTGCAGGGGGTGGCCCCATTGGTTGTTGGCGCCGGAGGGGGGGGGGGGGGGTATGTTCGTAGCAAAAAGGCACTATTTGCGGAGTAAATTTATTTATTTATATACAAATAAAATAAATAAGTAAAATACACACATGAAAGAAAAATTACAAACAGCAAATTAAAGCGAGGCTAGGAGAGATACATTGGAGTTTATCAACGAAGAAACAATTAAAATTAATAAAGATGCAAAAAGATACTATCACTTCGTGGAGAAGAGTGCTCAGTCTTGCTGCATACGGGTTCTCGACACACCCGGATTGATGACCAGCACACAGCACAATATGTTCACAAACACGCAACGACAGTCACTCAGTCAGTCTTCCTTGAACAGAAAGTGTAGACGCCTCGGATTTTTCTGGGCGAATTGCGTGATGACACTGGTGATAAATTCATTTCTGTGCTTCATTACACGCTCTCGGTGCACACTCATCATACAAAGGCCGTCCAGTCTGTCGTTTGTCATCGTTGAGCGTAGCCACGTTTTCACTCTCCTCATTGTACTGAAGGAGCGTTCGACCGTACAGGTAGTAACTGGCAAAGCCAGAGCCACCTCAATGGCTTTTGCAACACCAGGGAAGAATGTCTTGGCCTGATGTAGAAGCTCGCAGTAAGTTATTTCTGATGGGTCCCCAGTTTTGTTGCACCACATCTCGTACCAAGAGATGGCCTCTTCCTTGAAGTTGTCGATGCCGTAAAAGCACTGGAGTTCTTCGGCGAGAACAGCGAACTCAACACGGCTCAAGTGCTTCATTTTTGATGGATGCAGCTGGAGAAGTTTGAAGCTCCTCTCATTGCTTTCAGAAAAGCGCCGAGCTAAAGAAGCAGTGAGGGAGTCCAAGTACGGCACATATATTGCCACACGGTAGTATTCCTCTGGCGACTGAATCCCGTAGTTGTCTCGGTGGGCCTGACGAGAGACTTGTCTTGGTACAGATATCACCACATTTAAGTGATTGGCTGCCTCCCTTGCTGCATTCATGATGTTAGAGAACTCCTCTACAGCGTTTGTCCGGTGGCCGCGAAAAATACGTTGTAGCTCAGTAATGTGGCCATGCACAGAATGGAAGTCCATGGATACACCTTGCAGAATGTTCGTAGCTGGTTCGAGCCGAGCGCTGTACTTCGCTACAATATGCAAGCAGACGATGAAAGATGAGCTTGTTGTTGCGCAGTAGAGGATGTGAGCTCGTTGTCTAGTTGCAGCGTTCGAGCATGATTCCGTGGACGCGAGCTGCTCGAGTGCTTCGACTATGGCCACGTAATGCTGAGAGAAGATCCTAATAGCTTGTACTTTGCAGACCATCTTGTCTCACACAGCATCGGAATGTTGGGCACCAATTTTCTCCGGAGCACGCTCTCGCGGAAGAAGTTTATGGTTTGTTTGATTATCCCAATTGTGTTTCGAATTTCAGAGACGTCGTTCAAATCGTTGATGACGAGATTTAGTTTGTGACTTGCACAGTGGAAAAATAGTGCCTTCGGGAACTGTTTTTGTATAATTTTGTTCACTCCAGCTTCTTTTCCAGCCATTGTAGAGCATCCATCGTACCCCTGTCCAACGAGGTTCGAAAGAATCAGTCCGACATTCGTCAAAAGCTTCAAGATTGCCGCGGCGATGCAAGCGGAGTTTAATTGCTCCAGCTCTACAAATCCCAAAAACTGCTCTCGAACGCACACTTCGACTTCCGCCTTGTCAATAAAGCGAACGCCTATAGACATCTGCTCTTTTCCTGAAATATCTGCAGTTTCGTCAGCAAGAACGGAAAAAGCAAACGCTTTGTTAGTTTCGGTAACTATCTGCTCTCTCAGGATGTCGCCACAGATTGTGATGATCTCGTTCTGGACGCGGACAGAAGTGTACTTGGCATTGCCAGCAGAAGAAGCGAAGTGCTCCTGAAGTAGAGTATCTCCAGCTTCTACACGAAAGTCAAGCAGATCATTGAAGACTCCACTATCGGACTGCTTGCCGCGAATCGGCAAGTCATGCGTCGCGCAAAAGACAATGGTGGAAACTATTGGAAATAGTTTCTCACGGTTCCTTTCAACTTGCGCGTGCAGTGCTCTGTTCAGCTGCTGTACAACGGGCAGCTGCTTGCCTTTCATCACATCCATAAAGTTCTGTGAGGCCGTCATTGCCTCCTGGTGCCATTGGGATTTTACGTGATCCCTGCACGCCTCGTGCATTTTTCTGTAGTTACTGAAAGCGCGCACGATAAAACTACCTTGAGTACCCCGGTGAACACGCGGAGGAAAAATGACGCAAAAACGACAAAAGGCGCCTTTCGCTGTCGCTGAGTACGCAAGCCAGGGGGCGTAATCTCCCAGCCACTGATGTCGAAAAGGCCTCTTTCCAGGTGTTACATCCTTCTTAAAATCATATGTGACATTTGGCGACCATGGCTTAGTAAGAAGACGTAATTTCAAAAAGTCCGGTATGCCAGTGAGTTTAGCCTTGCCTAGAAACTCTCCTAAGTCATATTCTTGAGGCAAGTTATTTGTTTTCTTGATGTTGTCTCCGGACTTCGATCCCAAGCAAGGAGAAAGGGAATCGTTTCGGCTTACTGCGTGACCGGAGCTCGCTGGTGGAGTTCCTTCCATGGAGACGACGACGCCGGCTACTGTCCGGTGATGAAAGGTTGCATCGCTCTGGTCAAATCCGGACTTGAATCCCAAGAAAGGAGAAATGGAATCATCTCGGCCTGCTGCATCACCTGAACTCACTGTTGACAGAGTCCCTTCCATGGAGTCGACGACATAAGCTACTGTCCGGTGATAAAAGCTTGCATCACTCTGTTCAAATGCTACACCGTTGTCACATGTCACACCAGAATCTGCAGGGGCGCATTTGGATAATGCTTCGTCAGACAACCGCTGACGCTTGAAGAAGCGTCGAATATCCATCATTCGGGACCGCGCGAGACAAAGCTGGCTATGGAGTTCCTCGGGGTTGGTAGTGTTAAAAATATATACACATTGATTGGAAAAACGGTTGAATGCGTACGTTGAAAACAAAAAATGACTATGTATGCAGCGAAAACTTATTTACAAGATAAATGCACGCTCGCAGCTTCATACACCTCGCTCCATCTTGCTCGCGCAACCGCACAGTCGAGTATTTGCACACACACTACTCGCCGCTCGTCGTTTTCTCGTCCGCTGTCTTGGTTGTTCTCAGCTTCGTTGACAACCGGCCACTAAAAACACCGAAGCACAAACAAAGAGGCGCGCACACGCAAGGAACGCCGCGCGACTTCCGAGGGGAAGGGACACTCGCCACTCCGGTCGGAAAATTTGTTTTGTGTGTTTTTATGAGGTTCAGAGCCCCAAAACGACTCAGGCTATGAGGGACGGACGGTCTCTTTACCATGCACTGACATCGCACAGTACATGGGCGCTGTTGGGATTTGAGGCCCAGCCAGAGGTGACAGGCGAGCCAGGCAGGCGCCATCGGGCTGCCTTGACCAAAGGCGCTGGTTTCCGGAGAAGACGCAAGGAACGCTGGTGTGGGGGCGCCTCTGGAGACTGCGTCGCCGTGAACAAAAGCAGCTAATCCCCTTTGCCGAAAATTCTGAAAGCGGCGCTTGTACCGAACTGCGCTCTCCCGTGGATCGGAGGAGACAGCGAGCGGCGGCGGCGCCAACTCATCGCCCGCTTGCCCCTGAGCAGTCCGACAAAGCGGGGATGGACACGGCTGATTTGTCCCTCCCTCCTGAAGAATTCATCGGTGGCCGGGGTGTGCACTGTCTGCCTCCGTGTCGCTATCTCTCTAGAGATCAAAGAAACAGGCACACATCTCAAGACGGCTCGAAACACATGCTCGCCGGTGCCGCTGTATGTCTGCAACGACGCGTCCCCGGACGCGGCACTTTGCAGATGTGACCCAAAGCGTGGAAGCAGGGCCGCTTTTACTCTTTTGGCTGAGCGCACCGCCGCCCCTGACGTGCGGCCATCACTCACGGTTCGAGTGAGTGATTTTCCAGGGGGGTGCAGCCGCCCCCCCTTGCCCCCCCCCTCCGGACGCCCATGACTCCTTCGCGGGCGCAAGTAAGCTCAAATAAAAAGTTTCGTTTAGGAGCCATTCTCGCCGTTTTCCTGTTCGCCGGACTGCAGTCACCACTACGTGACAATATTATGTCGCGCTTTATTTTCCTTTGTGACCGGAATGATGGCTTTTTGCGCACATTCATCCAAGTATACATCTGCGAAATGCTTTGCCCGAGTACATTAATTGTGTCATGTTCCACTAAAAGAAGTGCAAGGGTAAAAAGATTTTGCGCGAAGTTTTGTATTTTTGACTGTTGAATATTTAAGCTCAGTATCAAAAAAGAAATTGGTATAAAGATTTATTGGATGTTATGCTACCCATACCAATATACCTACAGCTAAGCTGTGCAGGCTCAGGGCAGGATGTTCTCAAGAGCGTGAAATGAATGCCAGTGAAACCCTGCATTAAAAGATTTTTCTTACGTACAACTCCATGCTAGCAACTGATGTGCTTGGTGGTCGGCACCAAGGTCTTCACCGCATTAGGACGAAGGGGGCAGACTGCGGAGCAAAGCCTTCAGGAGAAGCAGTGAACTTATTGGTTTATTTACATTGTTTACAATATAAACAGAGAGACCAAAGGTCAGGAAAGCAGCTCTCCGACACATCACAGTTTGCGGCTTAAATACAGTTCATATTCCCCAGGCCCCCAGCTAGGGAATCCGAACTCTGGTCGAGTGTCCAATGGGCCTTGAGCCTCTACATAAGCTCCGCCCTCCCCACGTGACCGTGCACACACCGCAGAAACACGCACTGGCAAGGAGGAATCCCGGCGCCCTGCAGTCGCGGACGGCGTGGTTTCTCGCCGGCCGACCAGGCCCAAGGGTCGTCGGCTGGCGATCCTGCCGTTGGAAACACGAGACCTGACGGCGCGCACCGGTGACCTTTTCGGGTGGGTGGAAGGGACAGATCAGCCGTGTCCAGCCCCGCTTTGTCGGCTGCTCCACTGGGTCTCTTCCGTCGGACCACGGGAATGCGCAGTCCGGGAGAAACGCCGCACTGATCAGCATCCCCGGCGAAGGGGGCCTTTGTTCACGGCGACGCCGTCGCCAGTATATAGCCGCCCCCCACGCCGGCGTTTCTTGCACTTCCTCCGAACAGCAGCGCCTTCGGTCACGGTATGGCCTTGCCTGGCTCGCCTGTTTCCGCTGGCTGGGACCCCGATCACAACACAACACACTTCCAGTGAAAAACACGTACGGCTAGATAACAAGGGAATTTTCGTACCATGGAAATTGTTTCTTGTGCCCAGTAAAAAAAAAATTGGAACCAATTGGATTTCCAATGGGTTCCAATTGGACGAGTTCAGTTTCCAATTGGTTCCAATTGGATGGTCCAAATGGACTATCCAATTGGACCATTTGGGTTTCCAATAAGTGAGCCCAATTGGTCTTACCCATTGCATCCAACTGGTCCGCCCAACTGCACCCAGTTTATCCAATGAATGTTTGCATGTATGACGAAAAAGGTAGAACTAATATGGTACTTACAATAAGAGCTATCAGCAGTTTAGCCTAATAAATTGTACTCATCACCTACACCACCACTGGAGCTCAGTGGGCAAGCGCCACCGGCCCCAGCATGAGAGCCTAGTAAATTGGGTATATAAGTTGGAGCAGAAGTGTGTTCTCTGGATGTACATATTGAGCTATATGTATGCTACTAGTGTTGTGTTTAATGGCGCATAAGCAACTAAGGCTATCATGCGGCAAGCTCAGGGTATAGAAAATTGTTTTATATAGGATGTTATACAAAAGACTAAATGAACGGCGGTGTAAAGGGCCTAAAAAGTTAATTCATGGAACCTAGAAAAATATAAGACAAAATTTTAGAAGTGACTTATGGTAAAAGCTTTAAAGAGGGTGGGTAACCTCAGCAGCCATCCTTGGCTGTGCAAGAATTTCGAGGTCCCCAACCTACTAGTGCCTACTACTACTAGCCTACTAGTGCCTGATTTGCAGTGTTGCTTGTGTGTGATGCATGTGTGTCTGTTGGCTTTGATTTGCATAAAAGCATGTCAATTTCAGTTCCGTAGAAAAATGTTGATTGGTACTAGGCAGAGTCTCCCCCTGCAGTCCTCATAAATCAGTTTTCCTTTTGCACATTACAATGCATTAGGGTGTAGAAATATTTATCTAAGATCCTAGAGCATATTATTCAAACATTTAGCTACCTTTCTCAATGAACGTAACATATTTGTGAATATTTTCAGGGGGAAATAACTGCCTGGCCTAATGGGTCCAATTGTCTAGTCCAGTTGGATCCAATTGGTCGGGGGCTTTTTTAAAAACACAACTGGAACCAATTAGTTCCAATTGGGAAATCCAATTGGAAGCAATGGGAATGTCCATTAAGTTCGATCTGGAATGTCCAATTGGTTCCAATGTTTTTTTTTTTGACTGGGTGTAAAAAGCCAGAAACGATTGAACACGTGTTCATCAACTGTTGGGATCGTTTTTCATTGGGACATCCGTCAGAGGACTTTAAAGAAAGACCTGCCGACCGTACGGGTTTGGTTCTTGCCCATAGGTGACGAGGAAGGCTTCCCACACGACCTCCTCATATGCTACTCAGTCTGCACAGTTTATGAAGAACGGGGATGGGATTTAGAAATGCTGATGCAAACGTTCGGCCAGTGAGAGAAAACTTTATAGCAAGTTTTATGTATGTGCAGGAAGCTTACCGTACTCACCTGAGTGCTTACCCATGTTGGATGAACTTGCAGCTCTGAAGAAGTTTTAAATTGCTGTGTTGACACTAGTGCGGTCAATGTGTTTTACTGGGATGATTTGACTACTGTCGAAAATGGCAATCAGTGGTTAGGGCGCTTGGCTACTGAACCAGAGTACCCAGGTTCGAACCCGGCAGCGTTTCGATGGAGGCAAAACGCAAATGGCGCAGTGTGCTGTGCGATGTCAGTGCCGTTAAAGATCCAGAGGTGGTAGAAATTATTCCGAAGATGGTGCACCTCTTTCATCTTTCACTCCCTCCTTTATCCCTTCTCTTCAGCGCAGTTCGGGTGTCCACTGAGATATGTGGGACAGTTACTGCATCACTTCCTTTCCTCGATATCAAATTATAGTACAACTTAAAAAAAGACAGGAGTTGCTAACACTGGGCCACGGTCCACGCTGCATTGTATTACTCCGCTGGACAATCATTATAGTAAATGAAATCAACTTTTGGTTTGGTTAGTTAGGTTTTATGGCACATAGGCAACTGAGGCCATCATGCGCCAAGCTCAGGGTATGAGGGAAATGTCCTGTGCAGAATTTTATAGGAATATTAAAATAATTGTCGGTGTAGAGAGCCTATAACATTGGTATGTGTTATCTAGTGACGACAGAGGAAAAATATTTATAAATGGCTAATGATAAACGCTTTAAGACGGTCAGGTAGGCTCCGCGGCCATCCTTGGCTGGGCAAGGACGTTGAGCCTCCCAACCAACCAAATAAAAACTTCAGTCCTTTTCTCAGGAATGGGAAGGTGGCTGAAGTGCATCTTAATGTAAAGTGAGGCAGTGAATGAAAATTTAGTCTGTTCATCAACTTTTTAATGTTTGACTATATTAAAACAGACCAGGCATCAAAATTGTAGAGTGTACAATTTTTTTTTCTTGTAATTAGCTTCTTAAGTAACAAAAGTTTTAACAACAGACTTCTTTTTTGTTGTGGAGGAATTCTGTGCGGCGGTCCTGAATGTGAGTGGAGCTTGTATTTAGTATTGACGCTCACCAACCAATTTACCGGGTCCACGCACACTGCACAATTTGCTCTTCAGCACCCTTACACCATTACCCCCTTGCCGTCATGGCTCACAGCTCCAAGCTGCTAATCTCACTCCCATCTCTACGTACGAACAGCCTACCTACTCTCGCACTAAATTTGGGTCTTCGATGTGTAATCCGATGGGTTCTCCCCATTGCAGATGTGCGCTATCCGATCCTAGTTGATTTCCTGCGCCACTGTAACCTGCGGCCAACATGCACTGCAAGCTTCTCGTGGAAACCACGACGAACCTCGCCGTGCAGGGCCTTTCTTCGAGCACTGCTTGCCACTACGCCCAGCAGCCCCCAGTCGGCCTTTGAGACCCTCCTGGACGTGCACATGTGTTTCGGTTCATGCTCCTTTCCATCCAACTTACTGCCCAGGTCACGCATCATATTAACACACGCTCAACCCCTTTGCCTTGCTCCAGACTGTTTACAGATCGCCCGCAACGAGTTCAAGCACATGCTGGAGCTTGGCACTATCCGACCCTCGTCTAGCCCATGGGAATCGCCTCTCCACGTGGTACCAAAGAAATCCCCAGGGGACTCGTGGCCCTGTGGCGATTAACGCACTCTCAGCAACGCTACAGTTCCAGACTGCTATTCCCTACATCACATTGCGGATTTCACAGCATCGCTGCATGGCGTCACTGTTTTCTCTAAAACTGACCTGGTCAAAGCCTACCACTAAATCCCCGTGGAACCACCCGACTTACACAAAACTGTAATCATTACACCCTTCGGCCTCTTCGAATACACCCGCATGCCCTTTTTGGCCTCCGTAACTGTGGACAAATATTTCAACGCTTCGTGGAAGCGGGATGTACCTTCCTGCATGGCTTACATCAATGATTTCCTCGTCTTCAGCGGCAATGCTCAGCAGCACTTGCAACACTTCTGGCAGGTTTTCCAGCATCTCTATGAATATGGCCTCAACAGAGTCAAGTGTGACTTCAGCAAGTCAGAGCGCGACTTCCTTGGCCACTGAGTTGCGCTCGGGTATCCGTCCTCTTCCATCCAAAGTCAAGGCCATTCAAGAATTTTCGCAGCATTCTTCAATCCGAAAACTCCACCAATTTCTTGGTCATATCAATTTTTATTGCAGCCTCATCCCTTATTGTGCAGCCCTCCTCAGACCATTGACGAACATGCTTCAAGGCAAGAAAGCCAACTCTACACAACATGGTTTTCTGCTGCTCTGGAGTCTTTTGAAGTCGCCAAAGTGAAGCTATTCGATTTGCTCCCCACGCCCATCCATGTCCTGAACCACCTCTACGCCTCATAGCCGACACTTAATTCCGACACCAGCGTTGGACCTTACTTCACCAGCTCATGGATGGTGTCGGAGCCCTCTATACTTTTTCTTCTTAAGTTTTCCCCAGCTGAAAACTGCTACAGAACATTTGGCCTTGAGCTTTTAGCCACCTACATTTCCTTTCAGCATTTCAAGCACCTCCTCGAAGGTTGGCAGTTTCACATTGTCACTGACCACAAGCCACTCACTGTTGCTGCCAAGTCGGAGCAGTAAATTTGCCACATGAAATCCACTCTTGTACGTAGCGTGACAGACATTAGACATGCGCAAGGCCTTGCTGCCCCAGCTGATGCACTGTCATGTGTCGCCGCTTCCCTCACTTTTGCTGCCTCGTCAGCCAACCGTGACTTCGTCACCCTCGCAACAACACAGCACCAGGATGCGGAAATCAAGGACCTTCTCAAGGTCCCCGGCTCATTGGTTCTCCGTGAAGTTCTCCCTTCGTGCCCAGTCTCCATTATTATTGAAACTGCGACAGGCACTACCAGCCCTATGATCCCATCTGCATTTCGCCGTCTTTTCAACACCCTCCATGGTCTCTCCTATCCTGGAATCCGCGCCACACAGCATCTCATTATGCAACGTTACGCATGGCTTGGTATCGACAAAGACCTGCATTCCTGCGCCCGTACTTGCCTGGCCTGTCAGCAGAGTAAAAATGACAGAGAATGTTTACTCCATTCGAATCGTAGCGAAAGCACGGATTTGTGCTAGGTAGAATACGACGGTGAGCAGGCTGTGCCGCAGGGCGGAGCAGATGGAAGTTGATGAAGACGACGCTCTCCAGTGCACAGCGCGAGAGTGCAGTGCAGTTTAACACGAGGCGTGTATGTTGGCTGAAGGCGATAGCCTAGTGGTCTCGCTGAGCAACCCTAAACGAGATCTGTTCGCACAGCCACGGGTTCGACTCCCAGTCATGGATATTGATTCAGTTTCTCTCTCTTTTTCATGGTTTGCCCTCTAACTCAGCTGAAGGTCAAATTTGCACGGTCCGCGAATGAAGCCCGAGGTCCTGCAGTGAAGCTTTCACTTCAAAACACAGTGACATACGAATTCCCTTTTCGGCTTGGCCCCACTGCCATCAACAATGTCCACACCGACACCTTGGCCACCTTCTGCTGGATATTCCTATCTGCTTACATGCATCGATCGCTTTACTCGCTGGCCCGAAGCTTACCCTCTCCCCAATGCCACCAGGAACACCATCACATGCCGACTGGGTGTCACAATATGGGGTTCTCTCGATAGTCTGCATTGGCCGTGGCCCCCAGTTTGAATCTTCTCTTTTCAAAAATCTTGACTCTGCTTGGAATTTGTCAAATTTGCACTATAATTGCTTACCTCCCACCACCAACGCATGATTGAAAGGTTCCATCGTTCGCTAAAGACAGCCCTCAAAGCACCTGGATGCCACTCACTGGACCCTACCACTTGTTCTGCTTAGCCTCCGGACTTTGAAACAAGACCTCAGTGCACTCGAGCAGAACATGTCTGCGGCACGCCCTTGCGTCTTCCTCATGAATTTTTCAACACCACTGTTTCCCCTCCGAGCCCCGATCCCACCAACTTTGCAGATTTTGCCTTCATCTCCGAGCTCCTGCACCTCGACACCAGACTTGTCTATCTTTGCACGTTCCTCCCAAGCTTTCGACCTGTACTTGCGTTTTCGCTCGGCACGACTCCGTTCGCAAACTGCTTCAGCGACCTTAGGACGGGCCGTTCCGCACAGTTCAATGGCGGTCGAAGATTTTCATCGACGCCCTGGCGTCATGGACGTTCATGGACGCCCTCATCATAATCATCGGCCTGACTATGCCCACAGCAGGGCAGAGGCTTCTCCCATGTCTCTCCAATTAACCCTGTCCTTCGCCAGTTGCAGCCACCGTATTTCCGCAAATTTCTTAACCTCATCCGCTCACCTGACTTTCTGCCGCTCCCTGCTACGCTTGCCTTCTCTTGGCATTTTTTGTATATTTAGAGATGTCTTGAAAGCAATACACATACTACCTTTCGTACTGCGATCTCTTTTCAAAAGACTAAAATCCAGATGCGACAAATTTAGTTTGTATGTTGCATGTCAACCACGTACAAAAGAACTATTGTATAAACCAATGTTAGGTCAATCCTTGAATATGCCAGCACGATTTGGGATCCACTAGCGGTGCAAGAGAAAGCCAAATTATAGAGGGTTCAGAATTTAGATGTGCGGTTTGTGTCAGGGATTTACAGAAAAGATATCTCTGTCGAGACTTTGAAAGAAAGACTGCAATGGGAGCATTTGGAAATCCGTCGACGAAAGTTGCGACTCAAGTTTTTTCATGCAATTTATCATTGTTCTGTTGGCATTGAAAGAGCGAAGTATATACTGGCACCTCATTATATATCTGGCCGCGTAGACCACAGTTTCAAAGTACACGAGATTGCCTCAAAAGCTGATGTAATTTCGATTTTTTTTCCCAGAACAACACGCGATTGGAACAAATTGTCTTCAGACACTGCTTGTATAATGTCTAGTTTTCTTTTCTACCTTATAATAACCATTTCAGTTTCGGGGTTCTGTGAAATTTTTGTTGTTTTTCTTTGTTTTCATGCAATTTGGACTTGTTTCCGTGGCTGACACTGCTTATGTTATGTTGGTATTTTATGCATACATTTCCCCACTGTAATGCTGCTTGGCACTGTGGGTAAATAAATAAAGAGCCTGTGTATCCTTCAATACTGGCAACATGTGCCTCTGATAAATAGTTAAATATTTTTTCTTTCACAAACACTTCCCCAGTAATCTCAACAGCAGACTAGTCTACCCAATGAACGATTAGATTAAGGCAGGAAATTGAGGGGCTTGTTATGACATAAAAATGAAGAATGCCAACAGTGACCAAAAGTAGGGAAAGCATAAAGGAATGTTTGTATTTTTCAATTTGTGGTCTAGGTCAATGGGAAATTATTAGTGTGCTTATTATAAGATAGACGGACAACTAATTAGAAAGAAGAAAAAGCAACCACTGCTGCGCTGGGATCCAATTCCATGACCTCCCAAGTTTGCGTACGGAGCTCTACTGAGCTACGGTGGCAACTACCGCATCTACTTTCAGGGGCATTTATGCTGTGTGTAACCAAACCAGTGCTTACCTCGTCCACGCAACTAAGGCAAAGCATGCAACTCAAAATACACCCGACACGCAGTGGACAACGCAACAGCAGCAAACAATGGTAGTCACAGTGCAGAAGTATGTAGAAGGCGAATACCGTATAATCTCGCGTAAGGGCCGCACCAGTGTATGGGCTGCATCCCGCAGCTTCAGAATTCATACCCAAGTTAAAGAAAAGAGTGCAGCCCTTACACGAGTTTATACAGTATTTACTGACCTATTATGCAAAGCACAATGGTTTCATGAGCATGCTGCCAGCCGCAGTATTGGAATGGGGTCGTCAATGTCACGAGGAGGCAGAATGAGGTGCACTTTTCCAGGCAAAGATTACGCAGCACTAATCTGGGAAGCACGGTGGCTGCAGAACAAGGCAACCACAATCCGGAAGTGCCAAGCTGAGTGAAGTTTTCAGCATTATGTTGCTGCAGTGCCCACATACTGGAGGGTGAATGGGGAGTGGCTGCTGACACTGCAATGTTATTCACCCGAGGACTCAGTCTTGTTCTTGAAAATAGTACAACCTTTCGGCTCGGTGCAGATTACCGTATTTACTCGCATAATAAGCGTACCCCCAGTTCGGTCGCGAAAAAATCAGATTTTTTTTATTTCCGCGCATAATAGGCGCACCCCGAACTTGGCACTGTGATCAGTACTGTATTTACACGATTGCAAGCGGACGATTGCAAGCGGAATAGGTGCAGCAATCATCACTGCACGCAATATGCCCCCAGCCACTTCATTTTCAATGTTTTAGCGTGATACTGACCTCCCATTACTTCTCGCACAGTGTGCATATCTCACAAGTCTTGGCTGGTCATCACATCTTTATTCTGCACCAAAAAAAAAAGAAACTTATCGTGTGCCAACACAACGACGTACAACCATACGCAGCCCAGTGTGGACATGAAAGAAGCATCTTTTCTCACTTGAGCAATGCTCGACTCACACATCCTCCGATGATGCGGCAGAATATTTCTCTGTATGTACAACCCCACAAAAACAAAACAGTGCTCAGGACTGGTGCATGACTTGTGTAAATATTTTTCCTGCCAAGAACCGCTACTAAAAGCACATTGGCACACACACACACACACACACACACACACTCAGCACCTTGAAAAAGTAGAGCCTCTAATAACACATAGGCATGGAGTAAAATGGACGGACGATTGTGTGCAAATTGATTGTTCAATTCCGCGAGGCTATAATAGCAGGTCCAACAATGCTTCTTTTGCTGAGGCTCTGCACGCACCTCACACACAATAAAAGGTGTGCAGCGGGAAAGCTCGTCCCGTGTATAATTGGGTGAATTGCTGACACAAGCAAGCCACCCGAGATAGTAAAACAATCAGTATGAGATTCACATCAGCGGATGAAAAAATAGCCCTTTACAAGATGGCGGAAAAAACATGATGCTATAAAAAATACCTGACAGCCTACAGCGCAGACTTCACCTTGAGATTCACATGACAGAGTGAACTTGTACTTAATAATGGAATGTAACCTGCTTAGCAGAACAATCTCACCCACAAAAAATGCACCGCAAGGAGCGGCAAGAGTGGAATGTGGCATCCGAGTAAGTGCAGGGCACTTTCTTCGTAACTGAGTGTGGCAAGGCAGCTAATTAAATCCACATAGCAAGGCGAATTGACACGGTCACTAGAACCTAATTAATCCAGCTGCTGTACCTAACCTGTATTTTTTATGCATAACCTGAGTATAAAAATTATAACACTAAAGCAAAGCTTAACTTAGTTCCACTGAGGATGCAGCACATGCTTGATGACCGAAAGAGTGGAGCAAACGTTCACAGCTTTGTCCCAGCACTATTGTTTCAAGCACTGGAGCAGCCAGACAGCACAGGCCTCAAAATATACAACTCATTATCCAAGCCCTTCCTTGCAAAGATGGAAACCTCAAATAAGAATACGCATCGATACGTTAGTACACATCTGGTGGACGTTCCGATATCAACAAAATTAGCATCCAGTCATGTTCTCAAAATGCTGCAGACTACTTTTAGGCACAGTCCTAGCCAAGAATAGTTATGCGTTGATGATAAGTGCCCTCTGTCAAGTAGGCCCCGACTGGAGAATCTCCTCCGCAGTAAGTTTCTAAAGCCCCGAGCATCTTGAATATACATTTTAAACAGACGAATGATGGCAAAATAATGCAGTGTTACGTCACACATGTGGAATTCAAAACCGGCTGTAAAGCTGAAACAGTGGCACAAGGCTAATCAGCTTGCACTCTTTTCCAGAGCTCAGCCATGGGAGTGCACTCCCAAAATGACATGCCTAAACACGACTTGCATAGCACACAAAGGTTACAGAAAGAATGTGTTACACAAGTTATGGCAACAAGATCAACTACTAATATGCTTCTCAAGAAAGGGTAAATGAGTGCATGCTGAAGGCACTTGGGTTTTAGATCTTGGAATGTACTAACACCTTTTTGCATGAGCATGAAAGCCCACAGTCAGAGGTGATAAGCTTTTCAGGCTCACCCTTTAGTTTCCTCTCTCCTCCACTTCAGCAACCAAGATTCGTTCACGTAAACAAAAATTCCACCAGCTGATACATACAGCCAATGCCGAAGCGTAGCTCGTGACAGGGATTAAAAGTGCAAGCACTGAGTGGATAACTTACCACAACTGTAAAAAGTACCACCACAAAGCACTGAATTTTCGGAGCACAAATTTTTGATCTTCTCTGCAGCGATGTTCAACGGTTGCAGGACTTTCTTCATGCTTGGCCTAGCCTTTTCACGACTTGATCATTTGTAAAACTGTCCGGCAATATATTGCTCGCCTAGGTGCCCCAAATGACGTTAAGCTCTGAAATTATATAACGTTCAATTGCCATACATTCTATATCATTAAAAACTGAAGGACACGCCCTACGAAGAGCAATGCACCCCCTACTCTCTTGACGGCCAGAGGTTTTAGCCCCCCTTCCTCAGGTGCGGGGTGGAGGTGCGCCCATGGTGTGCGTGGGATTCATGCTGTACGCCTGCTGCTGGTGCTCCTGCTCGTCCAGCTTGCGTGCCATCCGCCGGCTGTCGACGGCAAAGAGCACAGCTGCCACGTACGTGCAGAAGGCCCCAATCACGCCCAGGGCAAAGGACCACGACAGGAAGTTGTGGTCCGGGTCCGGCATCCAGTCCCGGCCGTCACCCCGAGCGCCAAACACTATCACCGCTATCGTGTTGCACACCGCTGCAGCAAAACAAGGGTGGACAGCTTAGAAACATCTCCTCCAAGACCTTCAGTGGGCCACTATGTTTATGCTGCAGCAAAACAAGAGTGGACAGCTTAGAAACATCTCCTCCAAGACCTTCAGTGGGCCACTATGTTTATGCTGCAGCAAAACAAGGGTGGACAGCTTAGAAACATCTCCTCCAAGACCTTCAGTGGGCCACTATGTTTATGCTGCAGCAAAACAAGGGTGGACAGCTTAGAAACATCTCCTCCAAAACCTTCAGTGGGCCACTATGTTTATGCTGCAGCAAAACAAGGGTGGACAGCTTAGAAACATCTCCTCCAAGACCTTCAGTGGGCCACTATGTTTATGCTGCAGCAAAACAAGGGTGGACAGCTTAGAAACATCTCCTCCAAGACCTTCAGTGGGCCACTATGTTTATGCTGCAGCAAAACAAGGGTGGACAGCTTAGAAACATCTCCTCCAAGACCTTCAGTGGGCCACTATGTTTATGCTGCAGCAAAACAAGGGTGGACAGCTTAGAAACATCTCCTCCAAGACCTTCAGTGGGCCACTATGTTTATGCTGCAGCAAAACAAGGGTGGACAGCTTAGAAACATCTCCTCCAAAACCTTCAGTGGGCCACTATGTTTATGCTGCAGCAAAACAAGGGTGGACAGCTTAGAAACATCTCCTCCAAAACCTTCAGTGGGCCACTATGTTTATGCTGCAGCAAAACAAGGGTGGACAGCTTAGAAACATCTCCTCCAAAACCTTCAGTGGGCCACTATGTTTATGCTGCAGCAAAACAAGGGTGGACAGCTTAGAAACATCTCCTCCAAAACCTTCAGTGGGCCACTATGTTTATGCTGCAGCAAAACAAGGGTGGACAGCTTAGAAACATCTCCTCCAAAACCTTCAGTGGGCCACTATGTTTATGCTGCAGCAAAACAAGGGTGGACAGCTTAGAAACATCTCCTCCAAAACCTTCAGTGGGCCACTATGTTTATGCTGCAGCAAAACAAGGGTGGACAGCTTAGAAACATCTCCTCCAAAACCTTCAGTGGGCCACTATGTTTATGCTGCAGCAAAACAAGGGTGGACAGCTTAGAAACATCTCCTCCAATACCTTCAGTGGGCCACTATGGTTATGCTGCAGCAAAACAAGGGTGGACAGCTTAGAAACATCTCCTCCAAAACCTTCAGTGGGCCACTATGTTTATGCTGCAGCAAAACAAGGGTGGACAGCTTAGAAACATCTCCTCCAAAACCTTCAGTGGGCCACTATGTTTATGCTGCAGCAAAACAAGGGTGGACAGCTTAGAAACATCTCCTCCAAAACCTTCAGTGGGCCACTATGTTTATGCTGCAGCAAAACAAGGGTGGACAGCTTAGAAACATCTCCTCCAATACCTTCAGTGGGCCACTATGTTTATGCTGCAGCAAAACAAGGGTGGACAGCTTAGAAACATCTCCTCCAAAACCTTCAGTGGGCCACTATGTTTATGCTGCAGCAAAACAAGGGTGGACAGCTTAGAAACATCTCCTCCAAAACCTTCAGTGGGCCACTATGTTTATGCTGCAGCAAAACAAGGGTGGACAGCTTAGAAACATCTCCTCCAATACCTTCAGTGGGCCACTATGGTTATGCTGCAGCAAAACAAGGGTGGACAGCTTAGAAACATCTCCTCCAAGACCTTCAGTGGGCCACTATGTTTATGCTGCAGCAAAACAAGAGTGGACAGCTTAGAAACATCTGACCATCCTCAGGCACCGCCACTGCCGTCCAAGTCAAAGCAATCTTAAATGCACAAGCAATACATAAAACGGAGAGTTGAGCTAGTTGGTACATACTGCTGGGAAAAAAACAGTGCTGATTAAGCATGACCTGACATTTGTCCCTTGTGCTGAAGGGGTTGTGCATGAAGTGCCGTTCACGTGCGGGAAGACCTATATAGGTCAAACAGGAAGGTGCTTGAACATCCGCCTACGAGACCACAACACTTCTTTGAAAGGGGCTCCGTCATCAAACTTGGCCTTGCATTACAGGAACTGTACCCAGAATAACCAACCTGATTCTTCTGAAAAATCATGTACCCCCATTTTTAATGAAACTAGGATCCTGTACAAGCACAAAGATAAACTAACAAGGGAAGTCAGTGAAGCATTTCATACCCACAAAAACAGTGACTCATGCGTGAGCAACCCCTTTGTAACAGTTCATGACTGAACTAAAGTACCTTGATCCAGGTGACTGATGTATCACTATAACTTTTGGTGTTGCCATGTGCTCTTGGCTGTCGGAGGAGTATATTTTGTGTGTTGTTTCTAATAAACTTTGAGTTGATAGGCCCTGTTGTCTTCTTCTTTCTTTGTCCCTCGTCTCAGCGCTGTTTTTTTCCCAGAAGCAATACATACAAAACATTTGGACTGAGGCTAGTAAAGATCCAACAGGAAACATAATCCTCAGGCAGTCACAATGAGCAATAAAAAAAGAGCAATCAGTACAACTTGGAAAAAATGTAGTGAAAAATTTACAGCCGAGCTACACAAAAAGAAACACAGAAAGATATAAGAAAAAGCTGGGAATGGAGGATTTACAAAGGTTAACAAAGGGAGGGGGGGGGGGAATCGGGTTTCTTCTGCTAACGAAGAATAACTTGCAAGTCAGCCTAAAGTTATTAGCAACAGGCACAGTATTCTAAATTTTAGCATCGGAACAAACTGAGCAAGCATTGGCCACATACATTACGAGAATTATTTCTGCAGGACTGCAGAGCAAACAGCTAGCAGGTAAAGATTCAACAGAGCCCACCTGATGCGAGGAGCAGGGCGATGACCACCTTGAGCAGCTGGTGGGTCCTGGCAGAGGGTAGGCAGATGTGCATGGCCAGCAGGAGGACACAGCCCAGCAGCAGCAGGGTGAAGCCAATGGTGAAGAACACTTGCACCGCCACAAAGAAGGCTGCAGAGGGGGGGGGAGAAGGGAAATCAAAGTGCTGCTTAAGCAGGCAATGACGACCAACGCGTGCGTAACGACGAACAGAGCGGCAGTGCAACAGAAACATAACCCGCTGCTTCTATCACACTTTGAAAAAATGTATGCCAATTCAACATGAACATATTGCCAGAGAAATAAGAAGCCAGCTCTACTTTATGGAATACACAAACAGCTCTACACTCACTTCTGGTGAAAAACTGCCCGAGAACTGGTTGCAAATGAACATTCCCCACAGAATTCCCTTCAGAATTATCGCCTCCTTGTTCCATTTACAGTTAAACACCAAAAGAAAGAAGCACGAAGCTTTCCACTTCTTTTTCTTTTCACCAAACCTGTGGTGAGCAGTGAAACTGCCTTTGTGAGCCAGACTTGAATGCAGTCACTGCTTCAAAGGAAAACTTCCCACAGGTAATCGTGCGCCTCCTTTCATCAGGATTGTAAGCGTAATGTTTCCATCATCAAGAGCACTCACACAAGAGGTTCGTCACTGGGGTCTTTATCCTGGGCCTCAAGGATCGAGCAGCTAAACCATGGCTGTCGTTTGAAATGTGCATGCACACTCACTGGGTGCAACCATCAAAACAATGAATGAGTGCATGGCATCAAGGCCACAATGTCATTGGCAAGACCTGTCAGTTTAAAATCCAAAAAAAGGTACGAAATTTTTTTACTGTATCAGCTGTTGGTGATGGCGTGGCTCTGGGGACACTCTCTGGCAACATACACACAGAATGTCGGTTTATAAAAGAAACACCAATAAGTACCTTTCATCCTGCTATAATCGTCCCTTTCTGGTGACACTTATCTTCAGTTATCATATTTTGTGCAATCAAGTTTTCATTTTTGTTTACGTCTTGCTAGCCTTAGCAGCTGGGCCTCACGCAGCGCTTCCCTTTCTCAGGCCACCTCCGAAAAGTTGGCTTCTGCTCGCAGCTTGGTGGGGAATTTGCCTCAAAAAGTCATCACTCCTATGTTGCCATGGAACAAACTATAACCGGAAAAAAATGCACAGCTGTCTGTGGAAGGTGAAATGGGACTGCAGTTTCACTTTATTACATCCGAGTTCATTAACTGTAGAAACGAAGTACAATGGATCTTTTCAAAGCTGCACTTTACGACAGCAGACGCACCGTGCATCCAATCGTGTCAGGGTGAGAGCGGGAGCATACATTCCCCTAAATGACTCAGTGAGTGCAGTACCGTGCTTGAAAAATTAACACGGCATCATCGGAGGTAGCCAAATTAAGTAAAATCGAGAGAATTAGAATAACATCAAAAAAGGGGCCACAGGGCTTTTTGTTTCCACTGACTGCTAGAAAGGGTACTCATCAGCCTATCTCTCCAGCTGCTGCAATAGGGTGCATGAGGTCAACTGCAGCCCAAAAGACACCATCTGAGACGCTCTTTATCAGCTGATAGCAGCCCGACTGGCGCACTTTTGGTTTTGTGTGACCTACAAAGCCTTCTTGTGTGAGAATAAACCTCAGTTATTCAGCGCCCTGTGTCATGTCCTTGCCTCATGCATTAGGGTCTCCTTTAGTTAAGAGTGAGACAAGTAGCAATAAACTTAACGTAACCCATATAACAATCACTTAACCGGGATGTTAAGTTAGTACTTGCAAGGTTGAAATGAAGGGAAAGCGACAGCCAATGACAGTAACTGCTGTTGAGTACACCCGTTGCCGCTTTGGAGTGTATGATCTCCAAAGGACAGCTAACACTGCTGGGAAGACAGTGCTTTGGTCTGTGTGGCAAACTTGGAAGGGAACAAGTGGATGGCCATTATTTAGCGATGAATTCAGCAGGGGGATGAGATTGAGAAGTTTGCAGGGATACAGTGGCCGCAACTGATAAAGGACAGGGTCAGTTGGAGAGACATGGGCAATGCCTTTGCCCTGCAGTGGGCGTAGTCAGGCTGATAATGATAAGCCAAGTTCTTACTGATGTCAGAAATGACAGAATTCTTCATGCCAGTGCCAATCGGCTACGAGCATAAGAATGTGCGCACGCATACGCATCTCTGGAATCACTCGTCACAGGAGACAGGCAAAACATCACACACGTGTTGCAAGGAAACGTTTTTGTAGGAACAGTGATGCCCAAGAGCACTTTGTGGCACTGTTTGTAGCAGGAGCCCGATGTTGAGAAATGAAGTAGAGATGCGAATGTACAGGGTGTTCCTGCTGCCAGAAATGGTCAACAGTGCAGTGCTGATGCATTTGAACAAACACAACCCCTACTCACACCATCGTGTGGGTACTCCCCTCTTCCAAGGCTTACTGGTCTACGGGATAAGATGAAATCAGCCCCAATATTTATGCAGACAGATATAGGGGTATGTATGTGCTGTGCTCTCAGCCCTTGATTAAGTCTCCCGAAGAAGACACACTGAAAATATGCAGCAGTGGGAGGCACTGATGTGCAGTCCAAGCGGCGGCCTGCAAATGAGCTGCAGAGTGGACCTTCCGGCCAGGCATTCGTCCAGAAGGGAATGCGGCAGTGGAACAAGAATGACAGAAAAAATTAAGAACCAAAGAAACGTTGCACATCATCCATTGAAGGAGGACAGGCTGATCACCACAACTGCTTCACTTGGACAGAGAGTGGGGGGAAAAGGCCGAGAAGAGTAGTAGCCCGCTGACAGGACCAGATGGTATCCCGGTAATTATAAGAAACTGGGACCAAAGTAGTCCAAGCAAACATTGATAGAGGTAGTGAGCACAATGATGACGAATTAAGCAGAATGAACACGACACAAACAACTGCCGTCCCCTAACAGTGATGTCTGTGGTTTACAGGGTGGTGACTATAAAGGACAGACATGGGTGGAGAACGAGGGGGAAGCTACAAAACGGGTTCCCAAAACAAAGGAGGACAATAATGTTTTCATCGACACAGTGCAAAGAGATTCCTGAAAAGGAACACAAGGGACAGGCTAGCGTTTCTGGATATCAAGGGCGCCTGCGACAGAGTTATTCAAGAGCATTTGTGGGACACACAGGGCACACAGAATGTGCAAGGTGGAGTAATTAATCTTTTCAAAAGATACCCATATAAAATTAACAAAGTGCTTCCGGTGTGGGCGCGACGCAATGCGACTGCCATCTTGTTGTGTGCACCATGGTTGCCTGCACAGGAGCACCATGCCGCATATTGGAGGGCAACTTGCAAACACACCATATCCCACAGTGAATACCTCTTGACTGAGGTTGTTTGCAGTGTCACCCTCGACACTTTTCTGAACTGTGACTTCTTCATAGTGCACCTGTACAGTGCAGATGGCGCTACACACTGCGTTAATCTCACGCGGCTCCGTTATTTCTATTTCTGTTTATATTGTGTGGACTTTACAGTTGATAGCTCTTACATGGTACAGCCATCTTCAAACATGTCATTAAGGAGGGAAGCTTGTCTTAGAAAAAAAAAGTTTTGCTAATGAAGTCACAATAATGGAATCTTCAAGAAACAGGTATTTTCGCATGCTGATTTCAAATATGTAATTTAATTTTATTTAAGACAAGTCTTTGCGCACTTATATAATATGTTACGTAATTTTTTGCCAAGAGCTTTCAAGAAATTTTGCTGTAGGAAACTTGCTAAGACGCATGCCATTGGCTAGTCTTGACATCAGACTATGCAATGAGTGCAAAATTATTAACCTACCTATCATAGAAGTTGAGTTACAGGGTTTTGAATTTGCCACTTCACAAACCGGAACAAACTGATGATTTCAAAATCCTATAACTCACCTTCTATAACAGGCAGGATGATAATTTTACCCTTATTGCATAGCTTGATCCCAAGAGAAACTAATGGCATGCAATCCTGCAGTAGAATTTCTTTCAAACTCACGGCAAAAGTTACTTAGCATATTGCATAAGTGCACAAGGACTTGTTGTACATACAATTAAATTACATATTTGGAATCAGCACGCAAAAATACATATTCCCTGAAACTTCCATAGTTGTGAATTCATTAGCAAAAGTTTATTTCTAAGACCCTCTTCCCCCTTAAACAAACACCACATAATGATGTTTCTACTTTCAGTGTCCGGTACCAACAGTCAATGAGTTTTATATAAACGTATTACTCATGTGCTTGGCATTATCCCTATCTATGTATGTAATTCCCCCCCCCCCCCCCCCCCCCCATACAATTGGAGCCTGTGAGGCGATATGAATAATAAAAAAAGGAATGAGAGCCTGAGATTCTAAGGTACATTCATCAGAAAAAAATGGGTGGTGGTGGATTTCAACCGTGCTTAAAATATTTTAGAGAGAGCTTCCGCCCTTCATAAGCACTACGAAAAAAGTAGCTGAAATCTGCCTGAACGTGCACATTTCCTGAAAAATGTAAACGCAATGTTTAGCCATGCACAGCAAAGTATCAAGTTTTTCCACGCAAAACCTCAGCATTACTAAATGCTGATTACCTGAACACTTTTTACCATTTTGCAGTCGGCTATTCCAAAAAACGCTAACTTTGATCAGGAATAACTTTTAAACTAAACGAGGCAGATCAATGATATTTCCAGGAAGAAAGAAAGACTGCACAACCTCCAAGTGTGCAAAAAATCGCATTAAGACAGTAAATGCTAAACGTCATTGCAGAATATGTTTTACTGTTTTATACAGCTTTCTAAAAAAACTAAGCTATACACCTTTCTAAATCCTTAAACATGCTCATTAGCATCTGAGCTCAAAGCATCTCAAATGATTTTTCTCTAGGTGCAAGAAGTTTTTCACAAGTTTGCATTTCCCAAGACAAGTTTAGCTCAAAAGCAGTTTTTTAACCTTTGCGATTTCCTTTACAGTTTAAACACCTTTGCAGCTAATGATGAACCAAATGCATCCTTTGAAAGCAGAGAAAGTGCGCTTTCCGATGATATTTGAACCATATTAATAAAGCGAACGAGCAAGGTACAATCGACGTACAAATATCAACAATCGACGTACGAATATCATCCGAGCGTCTGGGACTGCCACCTTAGGCTAAGCTTGCCACTGCACGTAAGGACACTTTAGGCCATGCATGTGTGCCACAAAAGGCAGCCATGTCCTGGCTACCACAATATTTAAGTGCTAGTGTTCATCCATTGCCATCTTCAACACGTGATTCCCCATGCCTTTGCTCAAGAAAGCAGTGATGACTTGGTAACCCACCTTTTAGAAATCGACTTGTTTTTGTTTGAGTTTCATTCTGTGGGGTTTGACATTGCAAAGTGGCTCAGGCTATGAGGGACACTGCATTCAGCGTTTCCAGATAAGAACAATCGAAAAACTTGCTACTGGGTCGAGGCCCCGTAGTGTGGCCGCTTTAATCTCAAAGAGACGCAAGCGCCATCTCTAGGATGGTGACAGAACCGCGCTGGTTTTTTTTGGTTTCCTTTTCGCTGGCGCAATAATCATTGGCTGTGCTTGGCCATGTGGTCACTTTGCTGCGTAACCAGTCTAAGCTGGTTTGCGCCTCGCATCGTTTTCGCAGGGTGCAACTGCTCCTACGCGTGCGTTGCTACTGATGCTCCACTGATGTTCACTGCCTGGACTTCCTCCAGGCAGTGACAAGTTGGCGTGTGCTCTGCGCCTAGGGTACAAGAGGGCAGGATTCTCAGCACTGGGCTCCTGGGTGCAGATGTAGGCCAAAACTGAAAGCTCTTCTTTCCATGGTTCCATATGGTACAGTTGAAGAAACACGATGAGCCGCTTGCCCCCTCAAGTTTGGCTTGATAAAATTCTTCATGTGGGCAACATGCAGCTGTGCAGAATAGTTTGCAGGTCAGCTTTGTCAGCCGTGTGCAGGCCGCATCTCTGTTGATTGTTCTTTATCTTCCTGGCGATGCGAATTAAGCGCAACAGCTCTTACACGTTGCTTAGAACAGCTCGAAAAGTGCGGCCGCAGTTGCAGTGATAGCACAAAATTTCGTGAAGTTCAGCCACCTTAGCGCTCGCCTTGCAGCACCGATTGCAGAAGAAATGCACCTTATTAGGATATTTTTCCAAGGCTTCTTTTAACAGTTGTGTTAAGGAATAAAAGATTGACTGACACTCTCAGAAGTAACTGAAACATCTACTGAATTTAACATCCTCGGGCAGGGTGCAGACTCCCATTTACTTTGTAAAATCACCTCGTAAAATATGAAACCCATCATTTAGAAGCTGCCAAAACCAGCTTCTAAGAGGCTAAAGAAACTAACTTGCCCCAGCATGCATGCAGATACGGTTAAAGAAGCCTGAAAAACGAGCTTAAAAGCTTCCGTGACTATATTGGCTCCCTGAAAGTTTGCCCAGCTACATTTAAAAAAAATTCAGGGGGCACTTTGACTGTCTAAAGTGTGTAGAGGCGACAGCGTTTTCTGCACCACTTTGCCTATGTGACACTGGTGACGTCACCACTGGATGACGACACGCATATTGATGACGAAGTAATGACAAATTACTAATTAATGACTAAGTACTAATCGATGCTAATTAATGACGCTTAAGCTTCGCCTTCAGGAGTGGAACGCGACAGCGTGTTGTAGCACTGCCAGGGAGTCCACGGAACATCACCACCCGTTCGGCGCGATGCCTTGCCCTTTGAACGCGACGCTTTTTGAGGAAAGGAAATGGCGCAGTAATTCTCTGTGATCTCGGTGCACACCTTAACCGCAGGAAGTGGGAGTGAAAGAAGAAAGAAAAGGGGCCGTAATGAAGGAAATGAAAATTGCATTTGAGGAAAGGAAATTACGCAGTAACTGTCACATATCTCGGTGGACACCCGTCAAAACGCGGACACATCTGCCGACACGGCTGTCGACATGGCTGCCAACGACAGTATGAGGCATTACGTTTCTGGGCGCAAACGAGCCACCGTGCAGGGTTGCCAGGTTTGGCTACTTTACGCCAAATTGGCTACTTTTGGGACCTCTTGGCGACAAAAATTTGAATTTGGCTACTTGGCTACTTTTTGGCTACATTTGAATTCGAAGTTAGGACTGAATAGTAGACCTATTTTTTCGCCAATGGTCCCTGTGCATCTTTGGTGAAGTCCGTTAGAATGCCACACGTAACACTATTATTCTACGGTGCCTGCCCTGTTGTTCAAAATTTACCTGTAATCATCTCCTAGACATAAAATACTTCTCGCTCCTGTGTTCACTTAATGCTCGCCAGACTTGTTCTCCCAGTCGAGACTCCGATACTCTGGTTCTGCTAAGCAATGCGGATATGTAGCTTCCTTAGAACTAGGAATAAGAATGTCATATCTCCAATCACTGAATTCACCTCAGGTAAATAGGGAAGTGTCTTGCTACTTAGCTGATAAAACTGTGTCCTCAGTTGACTACTGGTTCAAAGCGAGTTGATAGGCCGCACATGCCAGCCCGACAGCCACTTGTATGATGCTGTGAATTACAGTCCTGATTGAAATTTTTCAAGGAACATGGTTTTTTTAGCCCATTAGAGGCGAGCGGGGAATACCAGAAAGTTTTGAAACGTGATGACGAAGGATCTTCGTATCGCATAGCGATATAAAGTGGCTGAAAAGCAACCCATTAAACCTGAAAAACTTTGGCCAAGGCCGCGTGCTTTCTATGCCTTCAGTACATATGAACTACACGTGGCGATCAGTCTGTTATGCAATAGAAAGCTGAAAAAAAGATCGCAGGAGAAAAACCGAACAAGAAATAGGCGCATATGAAATCATGCCATTGTTTACAGAACAGTGAAAAATTTTCATTAAAAAATTGCCATGCATGCCATATTTATATGGGAATGCGAATTGTTATGGCAGCTGCTTAGGAACCCTAATTATTTCTCCTCTGCACTTAAGAAAAACTCTTCTGGTTACTTTTCCCACACTTTCACTCCCTTTAGAAATTCCTGGCGCGTTTCCATGCTCCTGCCCCATGATGTTCATGTATTTTGTTCCGTTTGATTTGTTGCTTTTATACTTGAGTTATTCGCATCCATTGTTAACCTACATTCGGCAAGGAATTACAAATTTATTGCGCTGCTTTTCTGCAACTTTGGCGCTTTTTTGGCTACATTTGACACTCCGGCGACACGTTGGCTACTTTTTGGCTACTTTTGCGATTTTTGTGGCGCTTTTTTGAGTTTAGGACCTGGCAACCCTGCCACCGTGTGCGCACGCACTCTGGGAGCAGCAGACGACGCGCCCATCCTCGGACGATCTCGCGTGGATTCGCTCCGCTGCTCTTTTCCCCCATCTAAATACGCTGGCGCATAAGTTCGACCACCTGGGGTGACATCGCACAGCGCACGGGCCTCCAGCATTTCTCCTCCATCGAAATTCGGCCGCCGCATTTTGTACTGGCGACAGCATTGATCCTTGTGCAACGCACTGCGCTATAAGTGTTTTGCGAGTGAGTAACGTGCTTTAACTAATGACAAATGAATGCTCAGGCTGACAAATGACAAAACAGCCACATTGTAGCAGAGAAAAAAAAAACGGTAATCCGTCTCTGGGAAATAACATTCCCCAATCAGGAAATAAACAAAAAAAATACGCCGAATTTTCAAAAATAAAAACCAAACATTCCAACGAAACCAAACAACCAGCCACAGCACTAAATAAAAAAAAAAACGCGAAGGAAAGCCGCAAATCTAAAAGGTTTATAACACACAACACGAAACACGCACATCAACGATGGCCCACACGAAAAGCCGCCTTGACAGAAAGACACAGCGTACATACATTATGAGCGCATACGAATCTCGCATGTCTTAGTCGAAACAGGCAGACGAAATAGCAATTACGTTCGTCATTCGACACACCGGCAAATCGCGAAATGCCTCGAAGTGAGGCGGGAACAAGCTGGGCGGTGTGCGTTGGGGACACGTGACTGCGAAGGCGGGGCTCACTACTCACGGATCTCGATGAAGTCGCGCAGCGTGTTGTACTCGTACGCGAATATCCACCGGCAGCCGACGTAGTACTTCTCCATGTTGAGGTCCCTCGGGTCGGCGAAGCTGCGGAAACACGTCTCCCACAGGCCGAGGCGCAGGAGCTGCGCGCTGTACACGCGGGGGTCCGAGGCGAGCCAGTAGGGCGTCGTGAACGCGATGAACACCAGCACCAGGCTCATGGCCGTGAACAGGTAGCCCGCCTTGCGGCCCAGCGACATCCGCGACCAGGCCCCCGACATGGCGAATTTTCAAAGCGGCGCCCAGGGTCGCCGCCGCGTCAACCGAACGGGCGTCGCCCCTGACGATGCGCTGCTGATCGCTTGGTTGCGCCGGGCAGGCATTCCAGTGGCGAGAGTGACTCGCCTCCTCCTCCTCCTCGCGCGAGCAGAAGAAACCGCCGCCGTTGCCGCGGGTGCCTTCGATGGCACAACGGGCTATGGCAGAACGGGCTTCATAACAGCGCGAGTACCAATTTGGTTCAGGAACGGTTGGCGTTATAGAATTTTTTTTTTTTTTTTACGCAGCCCCGATTATTTCCGACACGCGGAGCCGACTACACCGACGGCTTTTCGGCCGAATGAGCTGTATGCGTCGTCGAGCAAAAGCTACGTACAAGTAGCAGCGTCACTTCTCCCAGTAACCGCAGCAGACACTGGCAATAATTCACACGAAGAATAACGCAACTGCAGTATCAGTTTGTAAACAATATAAAATGTATTACGTAACAAAATGGAATAAGAAAGCGATATGGGCAAGCTATATACAAGGGCGTCCGCAGAATTTCTTGCAGGGGGGGGCCCCATTGGTTGTTGGCGCCGGAGGGGGGGGGGGGGGGGGGGGCATGTTCGTAGCAAAAAGGCACTATTTGCGGTATGAATTTATTTATTTATATATAAATAAAAAATAAGTGAAATACACACATGAAATAAAAATTACAAACAGCAAATTAAAGTGTGGCTAGGAGAGATACATTGCAGTTTATCAACGAAGAAACAATTAAAATTAATAAAAAATCCAAAAATATACTGCCACTTCGTGGAGAAGAGTGCTCAGTATTGCTGCATACGGGTTCTCGACTCACCCGGATTGATGACCAGCACGCAGCACAATATGGTCACAAACACACAACTACAGTCACTCAGTCAGTCTTCCTTGAACAGCAACTGTAGACTCCACGGATTCACGGATTTTTCTGGGCGAATTGCGTGATTACACGGGTGATAAATTCATTTCTGTGCTTCATTACACGCTCTCGGTGCACACTCGTCACACACATTGATTGGAAAAACGGTTGAACGCGTACGTTGAAAACAAAAGATGTCTATACATACAACGAAAACTTATTTACAAGATAAATGCACGCTCGCAGCTTCATACACCTCGCTCCATCTTGCTCGCGCATCCGCACAGTCGAGCAACCGCACGCACACTGCTCGCCGCTCGTAGTTTTCTCGTCCACTGTCTTGGTTGTTCTCAGATTCGTTGACAAACGGCCACTAAAAACACCGAAGCACAAATACCGAGGCGCGCACACGTGCAAGGGCTTACTTCCGTGCGACTTCCAAGGGGAAGGGACACTCGCCACTCCGGTAGGAAAATTTGTTTTGTGTGTTTTTATGGGGTTCAGAGCCCCAAAACGACTCAGGTTATGAGGAACGGAGTAGTACAGAGCTCCGGATAATGTTGACCACCTGGGTCTCTTTACCGGGCACTGACCTCGCACAGTACACGGGCGCTGTTGTCATTTGAGGCCCAGCCAGAGGTGACAGGCGAGCCAGGCAGGCGCCATCGGGCTGCGTTGACCAAAGGCGCTGGTTTTCGGAGAAGACGCAAGGGACGCTGGTGTGGGGGCGCCTTTGGAGACTGCGTCGCCGTGAACAAAAGATGCTAATCTCCTTTGCCGAAGATTCTGATAGCGGCGCTTCTACCGCACTGCGCTCTCCCGTGGATCGGAGGCACAGCGAGCGGCGGCGGCGCCAACTGATCGCCCGCTTGCCCATGAGCAGCCCGACAAAGCGGGGGTGGACACGGCTGATTTGTGTTTCCCTCCTGAAGAATTCATCGGTGGCCGGCATAACGAAGGCGAAAACAAGATGCACTGTGCACTGTCTGCCTCCGTGTCGCTATCTGTCTAGAGATCAAAGAAACAGGCACCCATTTCAAGACGGCTCGAAACACATGCTCGCCGGTGCCTCTGTATGTCTGCAACAGGTCGGCCTTCAACAGAGCTAACGATGGCGTGGTTTGAGAACGGCATAAAGAGGCGTGCCCGGACGCGGCATTTCGCAGATGTGACCCAAAGCGTGGAAGCGGGGCTGCTTTTACCCTTTTGGCTGAGTCCACCACGGCCCCTGGCGTGCGGCCATCACTCACGGTTCGAGTGAGTGATTTTCCAGGGGGGTGCAGCCGCCCCCCCCTTGCCCCCCCCTCCGGACGCCCATGGCTATATACAAAAAGCGCATATGTTATTTTATAAAGGGCCCGCAATATATTGTGAGGTGGTATTTCTATAAAACCTGCGGAACGCTAGACGGAGTCATCTGAAATCCGTCGGCGAGATGCTGACGTGGTGAGATGGTGACGTGCATTTGTGCATCAATATGTTTTTGCTTGCAAGTACACTTCACTGCAAAGTACAATCATGAAACCGAGTGAGAAATTTGCACGCCATTTCTGCAATGCCGTGTCCTGCGTCTTTTTCTTCGTCCTCGTCCTGCGTCTCTTCGTCCTGCGTCGTTTTGCGCGGTTGCAATATGCACTCCATTGTCAACCACCAACTAGTCCACCTTCACTTGTTACATGGTTTTCGCAAAGGCTTTTCTACGGTCACCCAACTTACATCCGTAATTCACAATTTCGCTCAAGTTCTGGACAATTCTGGCCAAATAGATGTCATATTTGTAGATTTTAAGAAAGCTTTTGATTTAGTTTCGCACAATAAACTTATCCATAAACTTGAAACCATAGGTCTTCCTTCTTTTATTGTTAACTGGGTTGCGGCTTATTTATCTAACCGATTTCAATATGTTAGTATCGATGGTCATTGTTCTAACAAACTTCCAGTCACTTCTGGTGTCCCGCAGGGCAGTGTCCTTGGGCCATTACTGTTTCTTATCTATATTAATGACATTACCGACATCATCTCTCATCCTGTTCAAATTAGGTCGTTTGCCGACGATGGTGTTTTGTTTAATGAAGTTAAAGCTCAAGGCGACCAGATTTTACTTAATCATAACCTACAGAATGTTAGTGAATGGTGCGTTAAATAGGGGATGGAACTAAACGCTGACAAGACAGATTTATGCGGAACACTAATAAAAGAAACAGTCATTCCTTTTCATATAATCTTCCCACTCGGCACCTTTCAAAAGTCAAAGAATACAAGTACCTAGGAGTAACACTAACGAATAATCTTAGTTGGAATAAACATATTGAAACCGTGTGCTCTTCTTCGTTACGCAATCTCTGTTTTCTTAGGCACAAGTTAAAACAAGCTCCCCCTAACGTTAAGCAGTTGGCATATTACACCATGATTAGACCAAAACTTGAGTATGCATGCACTGTTTGGGATCCTCACACAAAGACTAACATTAATGCCCTTGAAAGAATTCAGCGCAAAGCAGTTCGGTTTATATTTCCTAAATATCGCACCACTGACTCACCATCTGCTCTGTTGCTTCAACATAATATACAGTCCCTTGAAACTCGGCGTAGAATACTAAGGTTAAGATTTCTCTTTCTATTGAAAACTAACAAACTGTCAATGGCCCCCGATTTGTATCTCCAACCGATAACGTCCAGGTCAACAAGAAACAGGCACACTGAATCGTTAAAACCTTATTTCGCCAAAACTAACATATTCAAATTCTGTTTTTTTCCCCGCACCATTACCGAGTGGAATCAGTTACCACCATCATCAACAGTTGACATTGATGCCATTGAACAGGCCGTGCACTGATTTTTTTTTTACTTGCCTTGTACTTTTGTTTGTGCTTTTTGTATAGTGTTTATTGTGCCCCTCCTGCCAGGGCCCCTCACTGGGCCTGCAGTATGCCCTAAATAAATAAATAAATACATGACTGAACAGGAGGACTATCGCAGAGGAGTGCAAAGCTATTAAAACACTGCGCTGTCAAAAGCTACACGGTAGAATATTTTTAGCACTATTCGTGATGCTGTGTGTGCCGAACACTGAGTGTGTCCCACATGTCAAAAGAGCTACTACTGGGGCTAGTTGGAAATACATACTTAAAGGAATTGTTGAGCGCTAAAAACCACGGAAAAAGGACTTTTTCCGTGGTTTTTAGCGCTCACCAATTCCTTTAAGTCCCACATGCACTGACGAGTGAGCAAAATCACTCAAAAAAGCTTGCTAAACCTCACTCGCTCACTCAGCGTCAGCAATCATCCAGGGTCAGCCACTCACAGGAATGTGCACGGACATCCGCTTTATTTGTGCCCCGGACTCCCGCACTTTGTTCATTATTTCTGGTGCCTTTGTTTGCTGGCATCGGGAAATTCACTTCCTTCTTCGACAGGGCTACAGATGGCCAGATTCCCGGATGGCTCTCGAGCCGTTGTCTGTGCTGCACATTGCGAAGGGGCATTTCCAGCAGCGTCTCCTGGCCATGCACACCTGCTTGGATACATGGAACGATTGGTCTGGTTTGGTTTATGGGATCTTAATGTCCAAAAGCGACTCAGGCTATGAGAGACGCCGTAGTGAAGGGCTCCGGAAATTTAGACCACCTGGGGTTCTTTAACGTGCACTGACATCGCACAGTGCACGGGCCTCTAGAATTTCTCCTCCAAAGAAATTCTGCCGCCGCAGCCGGGATCGAACCCGCGTCTTTTGAATCAGCAGCCAAGCACCATATGGTGCTGAGCCACCGCGGTGGCGATACATGGAACGAGGTTTTCTGCTGTGCTGCATAGCATAGATCCAAGGAATCCCGCTTCCAGAAGCCGCCTCATTCCGACTTGTTTAGAGCGGTCTTTTTACCGCCTTGGACTCAAATATAGCTGGGCAGTGGCGAGAAGTCTTTGAAACTTCTGTTCTGAAAGACAACGATTACCTCCTTCAGTCGCTCAAAGACATTTCCTCCCTTCCGCTGTGAGCGAACACGCCTCCTCCGTACCAAGCGGTGAGCATCCAAGCCAGAGAGCGCATTGTTATTCAGCAAGAAAAACAAGCGCACAGTGTCATGAGAAAACCACCGCGCCTTGTGGGAAACACTGCAACGGAGGTCGTGTCGGAGGCTTTCCCTTTTACCACAACCAATACAGGGAATGCATGTGAGGAGAAAAAGCTGGCCTAATAAAAGTATGCTTTTGAATTCTGCTACCAAAAAGTACTCTCATCTTCTGTCATTCAGGCTACACACGGGTTAGGAGAAGGTGTCGCGCACGCTGTTAACGCTACTTTCCTCTATCTATTCTGAGCCACCTAAGTTGAAACATATTTACACAGTTGTGTGAACGGCATAAACTGCATGTGTTAACTCAATGTTGCTCGCACAGCCTTCTTTTATAAAAATTATTGGGCACAATATCAATTATAAATAAAAAAAAAAGTATTTTCCCTACTTGATGACTGACACACTGTGAGCGGTGCGACCCCCGAAGTGCTTGAAAGCAACCCCGGCAGATGGGTTTTCCCATTTTCTTCCTTTGCCAGGAACAACCAGAGTGGACAAGACTTTTCAACTGTTTCGAATCTGTGCTTCTTGTGCAGCAGACAAGGAGTGCAGCTGCGAAGAACCACATTTCTGAGCAGGCAGGTAAAACTGTTGGATCAGCAGCGCCAACCAGGTCGCACAACGGGGGAGACAGAGCGACACGGTCGAAGACCCCCGCTCTTTCCATCTATGCCCCGCTTTCCGCCTCTCCACCGCTCCTGTTTTGTTCATTGCAGAATTCCTTGGTCAGCAATATATTCTACGAACTACATCTATGCAATAGTCAGGAATATAATGATGGAGGCAGTGATGTGGACGACATCCCACCAGCAACGAAAGCAACAGACAGGGGGAAAGTGGCTCAGGCAGATCTGCACATCTCTTGAAAAAAGATTCTTCCCTGCACAAGCAAGCTTCTCGACCACATGTGCACGCGAGTCTTGGAAGAAAATGCGGAACCAAGAGGCACGTCAATGACCTCAAAAACTACATCGCTGCTGGAACCAGAGCAACCAAAGGGCCAGGCTTCTGCAGCGCGATAGCATCATGGAAGCCTCGCACTGCCTCGAAGCACATGAACGAATGTTCAATGGGAACTTCAAGTCTTCATAGCCTGTGGTAGCAAGGATGGGCTCATGGCTCAGGTTCTGGTGTAGCTGGAAACATTCATGACAGGACACAGTCCGCAGGGTAAAATTGGAACGACATGGGCAACACGCTCATTGATGGCTGGTTTCGCCAAGAAATCGCCCATTGAATTTGAAGGAATGCCACAGTGCCTTGGAATCCACTGAAAACGCACTTCTTGTACATGGAGGGGCCCATAGAGGATTAGGGACCGGTACAAGAGACTAGTCCTCGAGCTCTCAAGCATTGCCAAGACTGAGAGACAGTCCGAGAGAATAATTAAATGAGAAATATAGTGGGGAACTTTTTGAAGGGCCAAACCACTGGCAGGAAAGTCAGCAGAAAAACTGGCGCAAAATCTTGGATTCGCAGAGAATAACTCCAGTCAAGTGCGTGGGAGTAAAAACCTACTGCTGCTTTTTCGCCATGTTAAGAGATGTCTGGGAAATTAACTGTGTGGCTCGGATACCTGATCAGATATTCTTCCATTAGACCATTTAGCACATTCGCAGTCAAGCGCTTGGTGTATGGTCGAAGCAAACAGCTGGAGCAGCCTGCACATTGCTAACGCATTGCACGGACCTGAGCGATGATGCCCGCAGGCAGGCTGCGCATCTCCTCCTTCACTTCGTGCCACCACAATCTCATCCGCCCCCTGCCAAACTCAGGCTAAGGACCACAGGCTTTCGCATTCCGTGCCCGGCCGAAGCTCTGGAGAAGTGATGAATAAAATGGGCCATGGCTTAGCTCAGCTATGCCTGGATATACGTAGCGAGAGCTACAGTTCCCTCCTGGTTACGCATGTTGTTGTGACTATAATGTTAAGCACTGAAGTATTCGGCGAAACACATTGTTTATTACTTTCGACAGAGATAAACACTCTGCAAGTCTGCGAATTTCAACCGCACATTGCACTACTCATCGGTGTCAAGTCCTTCCGATGCCATAGTCGTTCACACATACTACACGTGTCCAAACGGGCTGTTCACAAAGTCTGCCCGAAATGTCCGTGTCGCAGATGCACTTTCTGATAGTATAATGGTCAGTTATGCGATGAGCCTTTACATCCTCCCCCTCAGTTCCTGTTGATGATGATGATGTTCGCATTGCTTCATCTTGATTTTCTTGCGAAGGAATCATGCGAGCTGCTATGCGTCGCTGGTTATGCTCCGCCTCCTGGTGTCTCCGCTTGGCAAGACGTTCTTCCCTTTGCTCAGGTGTCTCCGCCACTCGTTTAGCCCTCGGATGTTCATTCTTCCTCTGCAGAGCGGCCACGTGCCAGGCGACAACTTCTGGGTCCCGACGAATCGACCTTTTCCTGACGATATCACTGCATAGCAGCGGCTGAAGTCTCCTTTTCGTCCTCCATATGAAGCAATTGTGATACACTGAGTCTCAGCTTTCATACACACAGCTGTTTATCCACACGACCCCACACGCAGCAGCGGCCGAACTCTGACGGCACGTGCCACGCACCTGCTGCTTCTCTCTGGTTTCACGCATGCGCACTATCGGCCTCCCAGGCTCCCGACGAATTGCTTGACTGCGTAGCGTAGTGTAGTACAAAATAACACACAACCCGCATCTGGCGAACAATTCAGCGAAAAGTTGAACCAGCTTCTCTTTCTCTTGGAATTCTATGTTGATCCATCGGGATGCGTTTAGCAAGCGCCGCGTCTCCGTGACGGTCCAGGCAAGGGGGCAGCGCAGTCAGCCACCCTTCTGGGCGTCTTTAAAACCAGCCGATCGCCAACGAGAGGTGTTTTAACCACTTTCGTCCCGCCCTTTCGGGGTTAACGTATATATGAGGTCAGCATTATAACTGATCCAGTTTACGTACAGACGACTAAAAATGATCCAACTTTTCGTTAGGAAGGAAGCAAGGGACTCGTTTGGCCGTTTTCCCTTGCACCTCCAAACGCAGTAGCTCCCTGCTCGCTCGCTTCTACCTATCGCCCCCCGTGTTCCTAGAGACCTGTCACTCTAGGAGATGTCTGGGTTAGGTCTTCCAAAGTAGAACAAAAGAACACGCAAAGAAACAGACATGCCGATGCCACGACTGCAGCTTATTCATACCAGCCTCTGCCGGATACCATGAAGTTCGTCCCCTCTCGTTCACACTTGGCTGTTTGAATGAATAATGCTGAACCCTTTAAATCGGGCGGCAGCTTGCGCCACCTAGCCATGACTTGTGCACAAGCCATTCGAGACATCCTGCTGACTGCGGATGGAATTTCACTGTTGCATTGATTTTAGCTGCCAATCGGATGGTCTTCGCTTGGTTATTGAAGCGAAAGCTTCACTACGCTCGGTAAAGCCAACGTCACCATGTCTGGAGAAGAAAAGTTATGCAAGGCGCACAACTGGCCCCCCTGGGACAGTGGACACCTTAGTCGCGCTTTGAGCTACGAAACCGATGAGGAGCGGGAGGTTCAAAAGCAAAGGAAAGGCGCGTAACTGCTCTCTTGGAACAGTGGGCACCTCAGTCACACTTTAAGCTATGTGGCGATAGTGACGGGTGTGCGCTACATGCGTTGGCATTGACAACGCTGTGGCATAAATGCGGCACTGACGCCATCGGCCATCGGCGCTTATTGCGTTGGCGCTGACCACGTTTTATACTTGGATGCTTTTAACGAAAGGAAGTGCGGATAACTGGCTCCCTGGGTCAGTGGACAGCTTGGAGAGAGAGAGAAAACTTAATTGCCGGAAAAGAAGGGTTCCTGGATTCTCAGCAGAAGGGCCAGGTGGCTGTTATGAGCTGCATGCACGTGAGCAAACTCTCGTGATCAACAACTAACTGCCACCTGCTAGGGTGGCAGGCTGGGTGCGCTGCCTATCCAGTGTCTGGAACACACTCAACGCTACAGACGCCAAGCCGCGACGCTTCACCGTGCCACATCATATGGGGGCTGCCATCTTTGATCACGTGATCACGCCGCCACTGCAAGCCTCCTGGCCGCTCAGCGTGTGCCTCGTCGGGGCGGCTGCCGCGTCTGATGGTTCGGTTCTGACAGCCAGTGTTGGAATGGGAAGGAGTAAGGAAGACGGCACTATGGCCTCGCCAAGGCTTCGAAGGCCATGTGAGCACCCTAGTTTGATCACCTGAGGCGTGAAAACGTGATCGTGCTTCATGTCACGGAGAGCCGCTTAGCTCTCCCTCTTTCAGCCAATGGATGGCTTGCCTGAATGCTTCTCTTTGCATCCGCTGAAGGCTTTGCTGAATGTTCTTTAATGTTATTGTCTAAAACGGCAAGGTTTAATGCTACTGGGGCAGCACAGGTCGTTGTCATATTGTGTACATGCATGCAAGACACTCACATGCACATCGTATGCATTCGTTTACAACCTGTTAACGGTATAGGATGCGCAATCAAAGGACGAACCACGAAGAAAGACACAGGGACACACACAAGCGCTTGTGTGTGTCCCTGCGTCTTTCATCGTGGTTCGTCCTTTGATTGCGCATCCTATACCTTCACAACATCATGTACCAACTAGGCCCTACCCAAGTACTGTTAACGGTGTTTAGGAAACCTTAAATATTTTCTACTGGTTTGTTAAACAGAGAAAGGCTACAAAAAGAGACACACAAACAAGCTGGCATGCAATCGTTTCGAAAGATTCCGTGATATAATTGCTATAACGTGTGCATGGCAACGCGTTTCACAATTATGTCAGCCTCACATATATGAAATTGTGGTACGCTACATGCTACGTATGCGGACATGAAAATACTCGAGGTCTCGTTGGTGGTAGGTAATCAGCTTCACTCTGAGCACCGACCTGCGGAGTCACTTTTAGTGACTGTCTCGCACGAACCGGGAGGAAGGGATAACCATCCAGCACAGCAGCCGTAACGCAAATGCTTTACTCCAAATCATCACCATCGGCCTGACTAAGCCGGGGCAAAAGCCTCTCCCACGCCTCTCCAATTAACTCTGTCCTTTACCAGTTGCGGCCACCGTATCCACGCAAACTTCTTAATCTCATCCGCCCACCTAACTTTCTGCGGCCCCCTGCTACGCTTGGCTTCTCTTGGAATCCACTCAGTCACCCTTAGGGACCAGTCTTTATCTTGCCTTCGCATTACATGCCCTGCCCAAGCCCATTTCTTCCTCTTGATTTTGACTAGGATGTCATCAACCCGTGTTTGTTCCCTCACCCACTCCGCCCGCTTCCGATCTCTTAACGTTACACCTATTACTTTTCTTTCCAAAGGTCACGGCGTTGTCCTCAACTTAAGCTGAACCCTCTTTGTTAGCTTCCACGTTTCTGCCCCATAGGTGAGTATCGGTAAGATACAGCTGTTGTATACTTTTCTGGTTGGTTTGGTTTATGGGGTTTAACGTCCCAAAGCGACTAAGGCTATGAGAGACGCCGTAGTTGAGGGCTCCGGAAATTTCGACCACCTGGGGTTCTTTAACGTGCACTGACATCGCACAGTACACGGGCATCTAGAATTTCTCCTCCAAAGAAATTCCAGCCGCCGCGGCCGGGATCGAACCCGCGTCTTTTGGGTCAGCAGCCGAGCACCATAGCCACTGAGCCACCGCGGCGGCTGTATACTTTTCTCTTGAGGGATATTGGCAAACTGCCATTCAAGATCTGAGAAAACCTGCCACATGCGCTTTACCCCATTCTTATTCTTCTAGCATTTTCCTCTCATAATTCGGATCAGTGGTCACTACCTGCCCCAAGTAGACATATTCCCTATTTTCAGCACCTCGCTACCAATTGCGAACTGCTGTTCCATTGCTGGACTGCTGAACATTACTTAGGTTTTCTGCGTTTTAATTTTTAGCCCCACCGTTCTGCTGTGCCTGTCTGATTCATTGATCATGCTTTGCAGTTCATGTCCTGAGTGACTTAGCAAGGCAACGTCATCAGCGACTCACAAATTACTCAAATACTCTTCATTAACTCTTATCCCGAGGTGTTCCCATTTCAGGCCCCGGAATACCTCCTGTAAACATGCAGTGAATAGCATTGGCGAGATCGTGTCTCCCTGCCTGACACCTTTCCGTATTGGAATTTTATTGCTGACTTTATGGAGAACTATGGTAGCTACGCAGTCGTTATAGATATCTTCCATTATTTTCACATAACACTCTTCTACAGCCTGATTACGCAATGCCTGCATGACAGCTGAGATTTCCACCGAGTCAAATGCCTTCTTGTAATCAATGAAGGCTATATATAAGGGGTTGGTTATACTCTGTGCATTTGTCTATCTCCTGATTGACAGCGTAATTATGGTCTATTGTCGAGCATCCTAGAAGAAAGCCTGCCTGATTTTCAGTTTAATTTAATTCTTTACTTTTCCAGAACGAAAAGGTGCATCCCGGAGAGGTTCATGGGCTAAAAGCTGTTAGCAACAACTTGACAGGGGCCCATGAACCTCTAATTTTCAGAGAGCGATAAAACGCACATGAACATAGTTAAACTATACAAAGAGTTTGAAAATCAATAACCAGCATAATCAAATAATCCACAGATACCTGGAGTATCTTTGCAAATCCAAAGCAGGCGTAAATACAATTTCGAGAACAGCAAGCGGGAAGAAGGAAACAAAGAAACATTTGAGAATTCATATATAGGAATTTACAGAAGCACATGAAGACACGTTTTAAATTAACCAAATACATTTTAAACTCTTTTGGGCTCACGTTAGCTAGACAGTTGTGTTTATTAACAGCTGACAGCAAGTTGTGCTCTAGGGCTTGCAGCTTATAATTATTTCGAAAATATGGGGATCGTTGTCTCGGGTGGAGACTGGACTTGATGCAGATGTTAAATGTGGGGTACGTATAAAGAAACCTCCAGAAGCTTGTGAGGAATGGTAAAACATGTGTAACATCCGGAAAACGTACACGTGTTCAAAATGAATTATTTTGCAATTCTGGAAGACAGTTCGTGTAAGGGAGAGGTAAGGAATGTTGGCAATGTAACGAATAATCTTTTTCTGCAGAACCAGCGTTCTTGTCATATTTGTTTTTGTGGTGGTCACCCAAACTAAACTGCAATAATTCAAAACTAAGGCCAAGAAAGCATGATAAATCTGAATTTTAACCTGAGCGGGGAGAAGCTATCGAAACCTTGTTAGCACTCCTGCTATCAAAGAGAGCTTATTACAAATATTTACAGATCATGAAATTTACAGAGTGTTGCCAAAGTAAGTTTTTTGTGTTCACTGATAAAGCAGTGGAAAAAGCACCGTCAAATCTCCCACAAAACAGCCCTCCTTTGCGAGTCTCATCCACCAACAAACGAGATGGCGCCACAATTGCCGAGATAACGTCTTGTTTTGTGCCGTCGTCACCACAGACGATGTGAATATTTGACTTTTTTTGATCAACCCAAGCAAGTAGCCCACAGAAATTTAGCATCTTCCGACCAAATGGAATTTGTGTGCGAAATCTGAGCCCCAACAATTCACCAGTTTAGGCCTGAGAAGCATTCTACGGCACGCATTTAATTGTGGAACACGCTGTATAACAGCTGCATTTTTACCGGTACTCACCTATTTTGCAGAAACCTGTAGGCTGGAGAAAGGCATTCGCCTGAAGTTAACGATAATGCAAGAAAGGAAAAATATAGGGTCTAACATTAAGACACTGAAAGAGGGCAGAGTGGGCCAGAGAACAAATGCGGGCTGATGACATTGTGAGGAAGAAATCAGGAATTGACAGGATAGAAATGGGCTTGGACAGGCTATGTAATGCGAAGGCATGATAAATGAAAGCGGCTCCAAGGGAAGGGGACGGCAGAAAGTCAGGTGGGCAGATGGGAGTCTGTGGGGTGGCACAGGACAGGCCCTGCAGTGGGCGTATAGTAAGGCCGATGATTGAGACTGTGTGGTCATGCACGCGTTGGGCGGCTGAGAACAGGATCGAGGGATTGCCGCATTCCCATGAAGGGAAAATGCAACATCGCCCGGTGCTGTGATTCTGGTCTACCCGCCCCTTCCACATTTCGCGCCCACCTTCTCTTTTGAGATACAAGGTAGGCGAACGGGACAGGACGGAGGAACGGAAACGACAACACAACTTTCGGCACCCCCGATGAAATGTGCAGCCGTGAGCTACACACAGCTGAAAGCGATTCTGCATCGTGGGAGCCCCGTTTGCGTAGAGACAGTCTGGCCCGCAGGGGTGCCGTAAGGCCTACACTATGCAGCTGAGAAGCCAGCCCAGCTGCCTGCTTACTTTCGGCAACGTACACGCGCCAACTGCTCGGGAGACGATGCGAGAAACCTATGTATGGGTTTTTGTTTTTGCCCGCAGTACACAAGGCTAGCCGCACAGCAAGAAAAAGTCACGTACGTCGTACGCGAAACCGACCGCAATGCTTTCATTATGCATTTAAAAATGTTGCCCGCCGTTCAACTTTAGTTGATTTAATGTTTAATTTGTTTTCGAGAAGGACAAATTTATAGGTAGTTTTTTAGGTTCGGAAGGTTGGTTAAACAAATAAAACAGATAAAATACCGAGCCTGGTGTCAGGCTCAGAGCATCCATCCGTGCACGACAGCGAAGAAGGAAAGTTTGCAAAACACGCGCAGGCTCAAGAGAGGGCAACGGCGCGCTTTGGCGATGCGTCACGCACGCATACTCACGGGGCTCGAGCAGGGGTCGCAGGATGCGGTATTCGCGGTCGAATATCCACCGACAGCCTCGGAACTCGTAGTCATATCGGTAGTACTGTTCGAAGAAGTAGTCGAAGCACACCTCCCACAGGCCGAGCCTGCGGAACTTGCGCACGCCCGGGTTGAGGCCGTCCGAGATGAGCCAGTAGGGCGTGCAGAAAGCCACGGTCACGAACACCACGGCCACCAGCGCGGCAGCGCAGCCGGCCAGCGTGTACTGGGAGCGAGCGTCGCGAAGCGACATGCCGTCTCCTGGGTCACAACACTGGGCAGTATACGTCCACACGGCAGCACAACGCAACGGAGCTGCGTCGTCGTCGAGCGACCGTTGCGGGAAAAGCACTGCTTGCTGGGAGAGGGGGAGGAGGAGGCAGCGCCGCGGCTGCTGATCTCCCGTTGTCGCCCGGACCGCGCCCTCCTCCTCACCCCCTGCGCCGTTGCGGCGGGTGGCCGCTTGACCGAGTTTGAGCGCGGATCTCTTTTTGTATTCGCGATTGGGCTCAGCCGGAGGGGTTTCAACGCGACAGCGTGTTGTCAGGAGAATGCAGTGTGCGCGTTGGGACCACGACGGTGCCCAGAGGAGGCCAATGGACCACCTAGGTCACGTGACTTTGCGGTGTCAGCCTGCGCAACGGATAGCAACCTACGCAGCTGGGAGCACCTGGTGCACTGCGCCAGGAGGCGTATGAGGACTCGCAGGAATCTATGAATTTAAGGTAGAGAATGACCATGGGACGCCGCCGCGTCAGGTGCGAGCTTAAGAATCTGCTGAGATCTTTTTCACGATCGTGAGATAAAGAGAAATGCTTCGCCGTTAATTCATTAATTCATTTATTACCGTGCTAGCTGTTGTCGAGAAAATTGGGATTGGGATAGGCTTTCGTGATGTCGCAACCACACAGCCTCGCGCGGGTAAATCAAACACGCCATAACGATCACAGCACAACAATCGGCGACAATCAAAACGAAATCCTCTGAAACGGCAGAAGAGGCGGCTATAGCCCTCGCCCTAGCACATACCCAAGGGAGCATCATCCTGAGCGATTCCAAAATGGGTATCAATAATTTCGCTAAAGGGCGAATTACAAACACCTCCCTTAGAATCCTTAACGCAACCAAATTCTCACCAAATTATTCCGAATTGATATGGGTCCCAGCCCATTCGGGGAATCCGGGGAACGAGGCAGCCCACAATAAAGCCCGAGGTTTCGTCGACCGGGCAGTGGATGAGTCTGGCTCCCTGAATTTCACGAAGGACTCAATGATCACATATCATGATCTCACCAATCATTTTAAATTAGAGAGGAGAATTTTCCCCCCTCCAGACAAAAGACTTACTAAAGAACAAGAGATTACGTGGCGTCGTCTACAGACGAGATCGATACGCACCCCATCACTCCTCGCGCACATTTATCCAGATCTTTACAACCCAAACTGCAAACACTGTGGCCAACGTGCTACCTACGATCACATCCTGTGGGACTGCAAAATAGAGCCACCTCCGGGTGATCTAGTTACAGCTCCTTCTCTCGAGCGGTGGGAGACCGTGCTGGCTAGCTCTGACCCCAGAACGCAAGTTTTGGCGGTGGAGTGGGCTGACAAAGTCGTCGAGGGCTATGTACTCTCGACCACTTAACGCGACCTCTTGCCAAGCTCTTCCCGGCGAATAAAATGTTTTACAATCAACAACAGTCATGGCGTCGCTACACAATTCCTCATTGCTCGACAGAATCACGGCGCCATTCCACCGCCACAGCGTAGTGCTTCTGAAGGAGGAAAAGCAATTACGCTGAAAACAGCCGAGCTTGGATTCTATAATTGTTTGAAGGGAGACTTGGGCAGCTCGTGATGAAGTCTGGGCACTCGTCTCGTCCTTGCGCTTTTTCGTTTTCTCCTTGCGTGGCGAAAATGTACAATAAAAACAAAAAGAAAAGATAATATAAATTGTGTGCATAAATGAAAACAAAACTAAAAAAATAGAAGTTCGGGGACACTCCGCCTTGAAAGTGTGACGCGATAGCTTTGCAGATGCAGCGGGCATCGAGACCACGTGAAGTAATTAAGGACACGGGTAAAACGGAGATCTGCAACTTGAAATTATCTCACTCAGGCGAGTGCGGCGACTGATGCTGCAAGGACAGAGAGCTGATTCGCTCGAAGTCGCTGCGCGCGCGAACACGGACCGCCGCGCAGCGGTTCTCTCGCAGAGGGAAGGCTGCGCATTCAGCCCATGCATGCGTTGCAGCGTGGGCAATGAATGAACTCAGCCGTCTTACAACGTCACATGGCCGTCGCGCCTTGCAAAAAAAGTCCGCTATGCGGCTGGTGAACAACTGCTGAAACGATGTCTTTGAAACGGCGCCTGTTGAAAGCGCGCATCCACGTTGTCGACTGGTGTTTTGTTTGCATCCTATTGTAATAAAATCATATGTTCGAGCAATCTGCGCCCCAAAGGATCTGCACACAGTGCTTAGCCGTGCATGAGTAGAGCGCACAAGCTTGAATAGCGTGAAACCGTCTTATTATGCCGCTGCCCGGTGTCATTATGCAATTGCCGCCACTACTTGAGCAGCTTACACTGCGTGCACCAACTGAAACTGTGCCGGTATTGCGGCAAGCGTCATGCGTAATATCTTAAATGCAAGAGCTTGCTTGGGAGCAAGTTGGAATACATTTTAGCGTAAAGGGGGCAATGTGGGCGCTTTTGATGAGGGAATCGCAGTACGAGAAAAGCCGGCGGCGTGTGTGTCGCAGATGGCGCAGAAAATCCCAGCGATGCCAAGCAAATTCGGCCGTATGACGCATACAGCAATCCGAGTACAGCAACTTTGGAGAATACTACACATGTCGTTCTTCTATATAGCCGACCTCCATCCGACGTCAGTTATGTGGTGACATTCGATCGCACGAAAATTGTGACGCTACCCTCTGTCCTACAATATTCCGGGTGGTGCCGTATGGTTTCTCGTTCCATATAGCTTACATGTGCTAGTCAAGTTGGAGGCTAGCTTGCGACAGGGATTCGAACCGACGACATATGCATGTTCAGTTGTACCCCTTCCGAGACTTTTGTACCAAAATTGTGACGCAGCCGTTTGTCAACGGGTTTATGGGGATTTTAACGTCCCAGAGCGGCTTAGGCTATGAGGTACGCCGTAGTGAAGGGCTCCGGATATTGCGACAACCTGGGGCTCTTTAACGTGCACTGACATCGCACAATACACGGGCCTCTCGACCAGGATTGAACCCGCGTCTTTCAGGTGGTGCTGACAACATTTATTAGGAAGGGACAGGAGGTATGTTTGGATCAGCCCTTAAGGGACCGATCCTTACAAGCACTAGGTAAAGGTCCCTAAGTTTGGGACTCCAGTGGCGATGACTACTGGGACGCGACCGTTTGTCGTATTCCGGGTGCTGTCATATGATTTCTGGTTGCATATACATGTGCTGGTCAATTTGGAGGCTATCTTGCGGCAGGAATTCGAACCGACGACATATGCACCTTCCCAGACTGGCGTATCAAAACTGCGATGCAACGGTTCGTCACACAGCATTCCGGGGGGCGTGTGGTGGGTGGTGTCATACTTGGAAGGAAAAAAGACTGATCGCCCGAAATAAACTCAGCTCGCAAACCAAACGTCTGCGTCTTGCGTTCATGATATGCTTCACACGTGTCTCTGCCAATTTTTTTCCCTTCTTACCAGCATAAAAGGAACCTGCAATGCGATCGTTTATTCGCAGCGCCGGTTTTGCCTCCTTTGCTGACTTGGCGCGTTAGAAGATATGCGCAGTAGTCCTGTGTGTCACGTTGCTATGAAGAAAGTGCGTATCTTCGGCGCAAGAAAGAACTCGGAACCTCTACGTACTGCGTTTTGCCAGGAATAAAGGCGCTCGGCACTGCATTGCAGTTTGAACGCTGCTGAGGTGCTGGGTCTCGAAACAGAATGAACGAATTGTTCCCTCCAATCAGTTTTACGCAGTGACAGCTGCTCTGCGCTCAGCCCTCGTTGAGTAATTCGGCGTTAAAAACCAGCAAATAAAAAACTGCAGCCGACTTAGCTTACTTGCTCAAATGGGAATTATGCGCGATATCATATCGCGTTTCATTCCACTTTCGGTTCGTGGACAGGATTTCAAGGTGGAGCACCGGGCAGAACCCAGCGCGAAAGAAGAACGGGACGGAAGCAGGGGAACACGGACCGCTGCTTCCGTCCCGTTCTTCTTTCGCGCTGGGTTTTCCAAACATACATCCTCTCAGCATCCTTGTGCTTCTGGCAAAGATTGGCGAAATTTAGTGGTCGAGCACTGTAAAATTTTGGACCTGAAAAGGGCACTGCGATAGCGGTGGGCTCTGGATCTACTACGCGCGAATGGAGGTCGATGAAAACGACGACACAGCGCGAGAGAATGGCATTTAAACAAAGGGGTTAATCGTTTTGCTGCGATACCATGCAGTGCTCTCGTGCAGCTGTTCTCTTCGCGCCGCCCCGGGGGTCCGCAATTCAGCCGCGGCTACTATCTTTACTGCATTTCTAGCTGGCTTTGACCCTCAAAAAGAAAACGTTTTTTTTTTTTACACTGGAAGCCTCCGTCCTAGCGCACTAAAAGCGTTGCTTAGCGTAAAACACGTTTTTGGGCAAGTTGGTAACATTCTTGATTAATATTGCAGCGAAGAAGCACACACACACACAGAAGGAACACGCAAAAAACACGGACGAACGCTGCACTCACAACTGGTTTACTGCGAAAAGATTTCGAGCTTAAAATGGCTCAGGCATCTGCGCACTACAGAAAGAAAACCTTAACAAACACGTGCCAAGAAATAACATCTTATCATATTGCCGCAAAAAGGTTGAATTCCGAAGCGTACAAAAAAACGGATGCATCACTAATGCAGCAGTCTGCTTTTTCCTTTATGTGAAAGGCCTCCAGGAGTTCACGTGGCGTTTTATACTTGCTGCTGCCTAGGATTCGAACACTATCGAAACGTGGCGAACATGTCACGCATGACTGGCAGTGCTTGACCAAGTGCACGTTCTCTTTGTTCTTTAAATTCCTTTGGTGCTCCCCTAGCCGGTCGTTAATACATCGCCCCGTTTGACCGATGTACACCTTTCCACATGAAAGTGGCAGCTCGTATACCACCTCAGAAGTGCATTGCACATAGGGCGTAGTGTGCTTTTTACC